>NW_025109964.1:24758-41685 GCF_011392965.1 Frieseomelitta varia
AAAAAAAAAAAAAAAAAAAACAAGAAAGTTGCTGGCCTCTGCCAAATAATCTATCGATGGTGTCAGTTCGGTATCGTGTGTGCAAACAATCCCTCGACTCGCCAAGATAACCGAGGGACAGATCACAGTAAAGGGGTAAAACTCGCGACGCCGGCCATTCGAGGACCAGTATTTCCTTGAGGAGGAAAAAAGAAGAACGGTGGAGGACGGTGTCTGACTAGCCCGAGGCGTCGTCGTTGATTGCCGACCGCGTCGCCTGGTTCTGGAGGAAAGAAAACGGGAAGAAAACCGGCCGAGACTTCTCCGCCGGCCTGCAGGGACCCGACGATCTTTCAAAGACAACGAACTATATAGCGACAGACGACGCGACGCGACATGGGAAACAAAAATTTCTCCTGTGAAAAAAAAAAGAGAGAAAAAGAAGAAAAAACAGAAAGAGAGAGAGAGAGAAACATTGCGAACTGGTTAGGCAAATCACGAGAAAAAGATGAAGAATAGAAGATAGTTGGGTATTATACAGCGACCATTATGGTGGTATATAAAAGTTTGCATAAAAAAATCCGCAAAGAAAACTGAGCATGCGATCATCAAAACGCGAAATCAATTCAATACATCATAAATCAAATCAATATAAAATTAATTATTTCTTTATCGATAAAAATCATATCGTCCGTCATTTCCTAATAACTAATGTAAATCAATTAAAGAAAATTAAACGAAATAAACGCTCGAAGAAGCTAATTATATCTACGTACAATAAATCCTAATTTTGCCAGATGATATACATATATTAATAAGGTAAGAGTAATGGAAGAAAACGAAGAGACCAAAAGAAAAAGACGAAAGTTACGAGCTATGGCATTTGCATTTCGTTCGAGCACGAAAGAAAATCGAATCATAAAGTAACATGCAAGGATAACATGAACACCGACCGACCGAAAGTTACACTGGCCACAGTTTCGGATCTGTGGATCACTTTCGAATGCAAAGACGTAGATGGGGGATTTTCGCGAAATTCCAATATCGTCGCGATCGTCCAAGAAATCCGGCTAGGATTTCCGCGCGGTCGATCGTCCCTCTCGTTAAAACGATCGCGCAGGAGAAGGGAGATGGAAGGGGAGAGTGTGCAGCAATCCTACGATCTTCCTCCTGAGGAAGAAGAATCGTCTTCTTACGGAGGAAGATTGCGACTGACGCGAATTTTCTGCATTTCGTTCGTACATCCGGGCGTGTGGTCACCCCGAGGAAATCCGTTTCGAGGGACGAACTCGTGTTTGACGAACCTTGACCGGCCGAATGCTAATATCACGGACAGAACACGCCGTAAAACGGGAGAATTTCTTCTTAGAATCTAGCGGAAGTTGCGCTTCTTTTTCGGGAGAACATTCTGCTTTTACGAGTGAATTTCTCAAACACTTTCACGGCGGGCGTCGCACATATGTATTGAAATATTAATTTTAATAAGACAGTGTTGACGCAATTACACTGAAAGCCGTTGTTCACGTTACGATTAGGCGAACAATTTTTTCTCTGCAATTTCCTTCGATCCCTAGGTAAAAAAAAAAAACATCGAAAACATCTGCACTAGCATTTTGTACAAAATCAAAATGCAAATGTTCTAGTAAAGAACTAAAGAACTGGAAAAACTACAGGAAAGAAAAGAGTATCTCTATATACGTAAATATAAAAAAAGAAATTGTAAAGTAATATAAAATAAAATGAAAATATAAAGAAAAGGAAAGAAAGAAGACCGATAAAGGTTGAAATTCGCAGTGAGATCGAATTGCTTTAAATCTCCAAAGGGGAAGCGAGATCAAATCGAAACGACAAATCCTTTACGCGAAAAGACCGAGACCGACTAATTTCTCGAACGCTTTGATTAATGAAATGTCAATTTTTATATGAAACTTTTTTCTCCGATCGGTGAAATTAATATTCATCGAAACGTGCGCGAAACGTTTATCGACGGCGGAGAGAGAAATATGAGGGAATAAAGAAACCCATACCTCGGGCCAGGGGGTTTCCTTTATCAATCTCCCGGTCGTGGAAGGTTGAATGAAACAACACTCACCTGGAACGCACGTGGTTATGAAAAGATCGTGATTGTGCGCCAACTTTGAGCGTACAGGCACAGGTTAATGAGAACAATAATAATTTAGATTGTGTTGATAGTCGTATAATAATACGAGGGTTGTTTCCAGTGTAAACAGCAGCGAGAGGATAACGGGGTAGGTTGAAAGACGCGAGCTTAAGATTAAGGGTGCAATAATACCAAGATTTTTCCAATAAAGATCTCCCCGTCACGGTGTCGCGTGAAATTACTCATGCAGCTTTTAAATTCGTTAAGAGTCAATGTGATAAAGATTTATCGTGTTTCACTGTCGTCGGTACTTCTTCTTTTAGTCAACTGTTTGTCAGCGGGGCCGGAAACTTTCTTTGACGCTGGGGCAGTTTGTTATAGTCGTTGAGAAAAACGAGCGGTGGCACGTTTAGATAAAAATCATAGCGAGAAATGATATATATGTATTACGGTGTTGAAACGGAAAACGTGTACTTTGGTAAAAATAGCAGAAGACAGATGTATATTCCTGCTACACATAACAGAGAAGTTATTGCTATCGATCTGTTTCAATTTAATTTATCTGTCTATAATAAAAATTAATCTAACGTTTGTAACAACTGATCCGCTCATTTTACAATTGATTTATTAATCTATTATACCATTATCCCAGAATAACCCAGTTCTTAATTTATTACTCCATTTTATTGTTGTATTAATAATTTATGACACTATCATTCGAAATATTAATAATATTAGTAAATAAAAAAATAAAAAAAGAATCTAATAATGCTTTGCCTACCATAATAATAATATATTATTATATTACATATTATAATTAATACTAAATATCATAAATATATTACAATTAAAATTATTATACGTGTATATATGTTTCATTGAAATTATAATATATAATCTGTAGTATTAAAATTATAAAGTTGCAATTGAAATTATTAAATAATACCGTCTAAACTATTATACATTATATGTTACCGTGCCTTTAATTTTAATTTTAAAACAATGCTTTCAACCCCCTCCCTTCCGACGATTCACGCTCCAGTATATCCCACAAGATAAAATTCAAATTAACCGTCGGATCGTCCCTCGAATGCCAATCGCGCGCAAGATTCGCAACAAACTCGGCCCGAAGCAATTTCACACGTAGCCACCACTTCAAACACGAGAGAACCAGCCTCTGTGACCAATCAAATTAGCCAAAATCCCCGAAACGAATCCCTCGGCATCCCGGCACACAGAGTGTCCTCCACCAGAGAACCTCTTACACCGGACGGATTAACGATTTCTCCTTAATTGATTGATTCGTGCAAATAACCAACGCGGCCTTGACCGCGGGCTAAAACCAGCCGCAACACACGCCAACGCGTGTGAATGAAGAACGTTCGAAGGTGTTCTCGCACGCGCACGATTCAAGGCACACGTTTATCAGCGGACAGAGACGTTTCGTCTGTAACTTTGAGGCGTGTGGTAAATTTGCAAATGTTCTCAAACGTCTTACAATTCTCTTTTTCAAAAAAAACTGATCGTAGAGAAACTCTCGAAATAATCGTCTAAAGTTGTATATAGTATAATTTTTGAATAGCTCGCAAACCGATACAAGTGTTTGCAACTGTTTTTTACGACTTTCTTGTGGATATTGTTTGTAAGAAATTCTCTTGTAAATAATTCCAAGTACGATTTTTTGTGGAAAATTTGAAAAAAGAAACAGTGTGTACGACGCTTGATATTTAGAAATGTATAAAGAATGAAACATTCGAAAAGCTGCGAAATTTTTTTTTTCTTCAAATTATTCATTCATAACGCGTAGTTGAAATTATATTTTAAAACTGATTGTGAGAATATGTAATTAAATATTAAGCGAGATCATAGTACGACGAATAGGATACTTGGTCCTTTTGCCCCGAGTATTGTCTCGTTTTTGCACGTGTGTTGCACGAGCTTCTCTACAAACGTTTGCAAACTGTTCTCTTCAGAGAAAACACAGGCTGTTTAACCTTTCGAGCAGTTACGTCACACACGAACGTCATGACCAAAGTCAATCCACGGCGAGAATGACGGATATAAATAATCGGATTTTGAAAATTGTTATGTAGCTCAAGGTTTACGTCGCTGACTTACGAGACTGTGCCGCGTTAGACTTTGAAATGTTCCATTACTAGACACTGCGAGATTCTTTATATAACTTTGCAGTTTTATAAACACGAAATTATTGCACATTATTCATGCAAAAATTATGGGTCTCGATTAATTTGAGGTATTCTGCGTAACGTTAAAAAAAATTCGTTCCACTAACAATAAACGTGTTTTCAATGATGGTAATGCTCAATAATTACTCCGACAATTTTCCATATAAAAAAAAATATTCCAAAGAAAACCAAGGGCGTGATTGACATCATTGAACTTGCATATTCAAGACCGTAATAACAATCGAGCGTAAAATTTCAATCCTGAGAATTTTATTTTAATTAAATTTAACTTTATTTCTTCGAAAAAACTAACGAGTTAGTCGATATCCAAATCCAAGGGCATTTGCTCAATTCACATCACTGAACCACATGTTGAAGACTGTGACGATAATCTGGCTTTAAATTTCAATCCTGAGAATTTTGATTATAAATTTAATTTTCACGTCTTCGCGTCGAAATACATTGTGTCACGCGTCTGTAAAATATCCAAAGTAGCAAATTGAAAATAACAAAAATTACAAGTTAATCGCTTCGACTTCATTCTGGTCTTCATTGCTGGTGGAATGACGTGCCACGCATGTCGAGAATTTTTTGTCCCAAAATTGCAAGTATTTTCTCAGTTTCAAGCATATTTAAGTACAACCCAGGCAAAACAAATGATAAGTTTATTACTTCTTAATAATTTCTAATTCTCCCTAATGAGTTCAAAAGAAAAGGAAAGCCACGAATTATTGTACACGGTTCGGTCGCTCGTTACGGTCCGCGAACCAGTTTGCCAGCACGAGCGGTTAAGCTTAAGAACAAGTTGACTTTTGGCCATGGAAACGCGGTTGCAGCGGTGACCGGAAGTGGAGGAGTCGACTCGGGCCAGGTAACCGAGGCTAAACACGTCCGCGTGGTGGATAACAGATCCAACAGTATCGCCTAACGGTGACAGTCGCGCAGGCTGGTCCCAATCCCCATTCGCCACGATAACGAGAACGCTGTGGTTCTCGACGAGGCACCAAGCCCCGCGCTCCGTTATTACAACCCGAGTGTCCCACCCTTTCCCCCGTTTCAACGAAATAGCCCGGGATCACGCGAAAAATCGGCTTCACGCTTCCGTTCACGGGGCGAGCTTCGAGAATAGCGTTCGAGCACGTGATAGGAAACGTCGAATCAATTTCTTTATTACGTGCAGGCCACGCTGCATACTACGTACGGTATATACGTATTATATTTCGTAACGCGGCTTCCCAACGACGACGTCATCATCGGCACGTTCCCCTGCCTCCAAATGATACCAATTTCCTCTCTCTTTCGGAATCGTTGTTCGTAGATCGAACCCTCGTCCGATTTGGAATACCGGATTGAGAATTTTCGCGACACTTTTGAGCTAAAAAAACTCTTGACTCGCAACAGATGCAAAGTAATATCAAATACATGTATATATATATATTATATTATATTATATTATGTTATATTATGTTATATTATATTATGTTGTATTATGATATGTATTCTATAAATGTATGTTTTAAATATAGTAAGATGAATAATAATGTAGATACAAATATAGTTATACACAGACATAATATACCATACTTATTATATTCTAGTGTACAATATATATATATATATGTACATACATATTATACATACACATACATTTAATTATACAGCAAAAAAAATTTGACTGATGAATATTTACAAAGAATATTCCTTCTTTAATGATACAATTCATTTGTAAAAAAATGAATTTGTAAGAAATTGCTTTCACAATGATACACGATACAGTATATTTCAACACTAAAACTACCAAAATGGCCAAAATGGCCAATCGCGAATTTTCCACAGGAATTTTATTAACTTGCAACATTTGCAAATTGTGTTTCAGAGATATGAATCTTCGAATGATTTTGTTCAAAATCATGTGTCTTTCACCGTATTCGTAACTCTGATCGATTATCGTCGGTAGTTCTAGCGCTAACAGGTCCCTAGGCTATAACCATTTCAATGTTTCCACTGTCATTAATTCGCAATAATCTTGCCTCGAACGTTTTCCTTCGCGGTATTAACTGCATTTCTAATACAATATCTAATCCTCGTGGCCTCGTGGCATGGAGATACGCAGAAAAACACAGCGAAATAAAATGTATGTTCAATCCTGTCTTATCTATTATATCTACACGTGTCTATATTCGACGAAACGTGCTGTAATTTTTTTCCAACTTTCCAACACTCTCTCTCTCTGTGATCGATTCCTCCTCCATAAAAATGGTACAAAAGTGAACGAACGAAATATGAAAATATATATAAAGTATTACGAACATTTCGCGGAGCATGGCGCCTGTTATCCCCTTTCTAACGTTTCTCGAAAAGCGAGCGAAACTTTGAATGTAAACGAATGTAAGCCGTAACGCTTACATTGTTCCTACCTGCAATTACGTTAGAAAAGAAATAAAGAAACTTTATAACACACTTTCAGTTTACTCTTGAATAACGAATCGGACGTGTACGTTCAAGTGCGGTGACGCAGCAGTACAGGCTGGTCTATAACCTAATCTGCTTTTACAACTTTCTATATACCCACGTACAACGATCGTACAATTGTGCAATTAGGAAAGTATATATGTTACGCAGGCCTCCGCGAGTTTTGTATCGATCTGCGATCACCGCAGAAATATTAAAAGATTTAATAGTCCACGGTATGTATAATCTCATCTGATCTAAATTCAACCTGTTTTATATTTCGTGCGAATAAATCAAATTCGGCATCACGGTTGCGAATGACGGGGAAACTCGGTTACGTATGGGGAAAATTGCTATTGCGATTGCTGTTGTACGTAGTTAGAACAGAGAGGAAGGAAGAGAAAAGAAAAATGGAATCCAACGTCGAACGAAAAATTATAAATCTCACTTGCGTGTGACGCAATGGTTTCTAAAACCGAAAGAATTCAATTCTATACAAACAGATTTCTTTGTTCTCAACGCGACTGTTGGAGAAAAATTGAAAGAAAGGACGTCAATCGAAAATTGCGAAACCTTATATTTCTATAATAGAATGATGAAACTTATCTGGAAAGCCTTTGTTAATTAGTGATTACAAACTTGTTAAAACTTCGGTGTTCTCCAAAAGGTATGCAAGTCTACATTTTAACGAACGAATTTCTTCTCTTTAATACGACCAAAATTAAATGAAAAAAACCTAAATTTGACCCATCCCCCCCCCCCCAAAAAAAAAATTAAACTTGTATCATTTCCTCTTCTCTAACATAACTGACAGAAAGAAAAAAAATAATAATAATAAAACCCAATTGACCAATGAAGACCAATCTGACCTATCCCCTCAAAAAATTGAACATGTATCATTTCCTCTTCTCTAACATAATTGACAGAAAGAAAAAAAAAAAATAATAATAAAACCCAATTGACCAATGAAGACCAATTTGACCTATCCCCTCAAAAAATTGAACATGTCATTTCCTCTTCTCTCGCATAACTGACAGAAAGAAACATAAAATCCAATGTCAATCACAAGATGTAACATCTCATTCGCACAAGACAACTCATAAAATTAAAAAAAAATTAACATCGCACGGTTTCTAACAAATCTCTCTCTCCAACGCGACTGACGCCCGACAGAGCAGAATGATATTTAGTGAATGACATTATCCCGGTTTCGACTTCGGAAGAACGACGTTTCATATGCGCGAAATGTAATGTCGTTACAACCAGAGAAAGTTCGTCGTCTCTCGGAAGAGAGAGAGAGAAAGAGAGAGAGAGAGAGAGAGATGTGGTGGAAGTGGTCGGACGTGGCTTTTTCACCGTGGAAACGAAAACCAGACGCGATAAATTATAACGATGGCGGTGGCTCCCGCCGGCGAAAGAGACCGCAAGAAAGCTCAACCTTTGGCTCATCCTCTCAAAGGGCTATTGAATCGATTTCCGTGGGATCGAGGAATCCTCAAAGCGGCCGATTGCTCGGCTGGTCATCGGGCTGGATTTCGGTTCGATGATTTAATGAGTCGAATTCTAACTTTATTCAGCGTTACGCTGAACCTGGAGGGTTAATCTCTCGCTACAAGAGCGCAGAAATCGGCTACCTATTTTTATTCAGATCGGAAATTACGATGCTCTCTCTCTCTCTCTCTCTCTCTCTCTGGTATTTTCTGTCTTATTTTCGAAATAAATCGAGCGTGGCACCATTGAGTTTTGATGCCTTAAGTCAAGTTGTTAAAAGGAAAATTTTATTTTAAATTATACGGTAGGAAGATCGAAGAGAGAGGGTTAGATTTTTAGAACTAATATTCCTAGAATTTAATTCTTAATTGTTCAGCATGTGTCGAATTGACAGATAGGAATAAATTTTCTTTGGCGACGAAGGAGAAAAGTGGCGATGAATTTTAATAAATAACAAGAATAAACATTTCACAAACAGTTGAAATTCCCGATCGCGGTTTCAATTTTTCCGGCGCTTCTTCTCGTTTCCATTACATTTCATTACTCTGCATTACAATCCTTATGTTCTTTGCAATTGAAACAAGATAGGGTGCCACGAGGCGCCACGTCCAAGAAATTCGAGCACTTGTACCAGAGAGAGATTCTGCAATATCGTTTTCTACAGTGCGCAATCCGCGTTTCATTTCCCATTTCATCACGCCATTTGCATAATTAACGCGGAAGTAAAAGTACAGTAGCGAGTACGACCGTCCAAGTTGGACAGAAAAATTTACATGTTTGCGTAATAACGGGACGAGATCAAATTCTGCGCGTTTTCGGAGTACCGAGGACACTGGAAATCCGTAAAGGAAGAGGCACGGAATTTTTGCAAAGTGTTACGTAGACAGATTGAAGAGAAATCAAAAATTGAAATTGCCGATATACTTGATTCCACTTGCTCGTTGCTTTATATAAAATTATCTATTAAAACAAAGTAAAGCTTATACATGTTATTTATTAAATAACGAAGTACGAAATCATTTATTAAATAACAATGTTTAATTTGTCTGTTCAATTAATAATTTGTGTAATGTTATTTATTAATGTGAAATTAACTTTTTACTATTTGCTGCAATACTTACAGAACAAAATATATCACTCAATCATAATTCATACTTCATATATAAAAATTGTAATTATACAAAAATATATATAAATATTCATCACTCTGCGCGAAACACGTATTGACGATCGAAAAAGCAGAAATGTTTCTGAAACGACAGATCGACGCACGATAAATTGAATTGCATCTTCTCATTTTCATAAACGCGAATTAATAAATAAATTTACACTTTTTATACATACAAAATAATCTTCTGAAATTCACATCGGTAATTACTAAATTTAGACGAAATAAATTCCGAAGCCTGGACTTTGAGTGTAGTTCACACATCCCTCTAACATGGACGATTAGCGACGAAAGAAAGTTTAACAAAATAAAAATATAAATACAAGTTATAAATAAAAATATTTGACAAAGTCAATTCCGGAGCCTCTAACTTTAACTTAAGGGTAGTTTACACCCCTCCAGCAAAAACGAATAAATACGTGAAAGCCAAATTTCATCAAAATCGATGATTCACGCTTCGGCGTGTTCCCTTGTTAAAGTCAAAATACTAACTTTTGAAAGAGAAGACCGAACGTATTTTAAAACAAACGGCGAGCAAAAGAAGAAAAAGAAGAAGAGGAACTACCATATCTTGTAATTACAAAAATTACCTAGACGTTGAACGAAGCTGCTGTAAAAGTCTCGCCCGAAAGGAGAAGAAGTTGCTCTCGAGGATTAAGGAAATAAGAAGGGAGTGTTTTCGCAGGAATGTGAAAAATTAGAGGAAGGTGTCTCCGTTCGGGAACGAGGTAAAAAAGAAGGCGCCCGATCTCCAGAATTGGACCGAAGAAGAGGAGAGTGATCGTTCTTTAGAATCAAACAAATTAGAGAGAAACTAGAGAGGTGAATGTGTTTCTCTTTTCTTTCTTTCTTTCTTTCTTTCTTTCTTTCTCTCTTTCTGTTTTTCGAGAATTAGAGGAGCGAGGAGAGATGTGTTGCGCGGTGCGGTGGTTTTGTTAGACCACGTGGAACTTCTCTCGGTGCAGAAATAAAAATCAGCGGGCAAAAATTCCTGGAGATAGTGGCCACGGCGGCGCCTAATGCTAATGGCCGTAGACAAAATTAGAATCATTTGTAGCAATAAGGCTCTCCTTCTCGGCTTGATCAAACGGAGCATTGCCCGGTGGGGCTAATAAACATTCCACGTCCTTAAACGTAAAGAGGATCATTAAGAGGAGAGATTGAAAAGAGAAAGAAAAAATCTGCGATACGATACTGTAAATATTAATTAATACAGTAAAGTTAATTAACACGGGCGTGCTCTTCACTGTACAGAGTACAATGGTGTACATTCGATGAGAAATTGTCCAATTTTTGCTTCAGATTATTATAACTTTGCAACAATGTGTTAAGGGATTAATTGCTAAATTGCAGAAACGTAATTTACACGAATGAAAGTAAACATTCTCAACAAACAAGAATCGACTTCCATCTGGCGCCATCGCGTGAATTTCGGATTTAGAAGGAAGGAAAGACTGAATTTTTAGTAATTTCTTTGGAATTATGGAGAGATATAACCGGGAAGGCTAAGTGAAAACTCTGGTACTTTCGGCATTAAGGTATAAGTTAGTTAGCGAAAGCTTTCCAAAGAATTGAAGGAAGAAGTTGACGGTTTCTGAAAATAAAAATAAAAGTACCCCGACGTTCAAAACCGTGAAAAATCTCCCGTGTTTCGCAATTTTACGTTTTAGTATAAAAGCAGATTAATTATAACCAGTTTTTTGCACTCGAAGTTAAAGTAAAAAGAAACATAACCAAACACACAATTAATATTCAAAAGGACGATGCAAATAATAATAACAGTTAATAATTAAAAAAAAAAAACAATGTTACACGTATCATGCTATTCTGTAGTTTTCCATTAGGCGTAGAAACAAATGTTCCTAAAAAATATTTGCTACGATAGAGAATAAACGATTATAGAATAATTGCAAGCGCCTGTTTCAAGCGTGTTCAATTTTCATCTAAACTAGATTACAATTCATCCTCAATCTCACGAGGCCGCCCAGAACGTGATCTGTCATTCACGTGAAAATTACCATTTTTATACTCATCCAGCCATTCTCAGCACGTTCCCTCTAACACGATATTGTCCCCACATATACATACGTTCGACAGATTATTCTACAAGTTTCGACGACAGAAAATAATCCGAAGCGAAGTACCCACTTACGTGCAGCTTGCCAACATTCGTTTTCAGTTTGATCCAATCAATTCACACGTTTTTCGCCGGTGAAATATATTTTCTATTTAGAATTGTAATTTTATAATTTCATAAAACTGTTACGAAAAAAAAAAAAAAAAAAAAAAAAAAAAAAAGACAAACAATTCCAATGAATCGAACAGAGGAAAGTTCGTTCGATCCAATCTCTCACTCAGGTTTCATAATTTTGTAAACGCCACAGTAAAGAAAACAATTTAAACGTACACGTAACGCGAGTTTCGTAGCCGCGACAATCTGAACGCAGTGAGCGAGAGATGGATGCAGGTGGAGGGGATGGCGCTAGCGAGAGTGGGGGGCAAGAGGGCCGCCAGTTGGCCACCTCTAGCTCAAAATATTCAAACTACCATCCATACGTAAGCGTGGTAAAACGAAGAGCGAGGTTCTCTAACGTGAGGGGCCGGGAAAACATTGAAACGAGGGAAAACTTGGACCTCGGTCTCCCTTACGCGAGTTCGAAAACGAGGCAATCTCGCTTTCTGGGCAATCAGCGTCATAAACAAACGATAAAATCAACATGAAAAATGCATGCATCTGCCGCGCGCGACTCCGCGAGAAGGAGCAACTGCTTGTTTACGTAACCGGCACGGTAATTTCGCGTACGATCGCCAAGATACGCTTCCACGTCATTAGACAGTGGAAAAATACGCGGGCGCTGAGAGATTCGGTTGTCGTTGAATGCCGGTCGTTCCGTTTCCGAGAAGAAGCGAGCCATTTCGGTCGTTAATCGACTGACGGAGTGAGGAGAGGGTGTTATGCAGGATGGAAAGCTGCAGGAAGAACGGCGGTAGACCGAGATTCGGGGAAAATGAACCGCGATTACGATGACGGAACGACGGTGCTTATTCAAAATCGTCGCCCATCCGGCCGGATCGCCGTGTTTTGTTGCTCGATTGACGCGCGAGCTTCGGATAATGGATTGGACTTTCACCAAAGTGAAGACGTCGAAAACGTGCGTGCGTAATTATGTTATTTTGTTAAGAGAGAGTGCGTCATCAAAAGTGTTTTGCTTTCATATCGTAACGTGAGCTTTCACAAAATAGAAAAAAATGAAAAATATTATATCTTACATTGTGTTATTTAGATCTGTAATATCTAGAGCATCTCTCAGGTGTCATTTTTCTCTTTTCTTTTTTCATCCACGCGAGTTTCAATGACTCTATGTTTCGACCCTGTAAAACTCTTCCTAAAAATATATAGATATATAAACGAATCGTCACTTAAGTTCATCAAATACCTCCGAATATAGAATCAAGAGCGTTTATATTCGCGAAAATCCAAAAGAAACCTAGTCGATACGAAGCGATCGTGCTCTGAACGAAAGTTGGACTAGCAGCAGGGTCCACCAACTGCTCGACTTTGGCCGCAACTCGCCGCGAAAACAGCGAGACGGGGGCGACAGCGCCTCCTAGACGCGCCGGGAATCCGAGAATTCTGAAACGGGGCAAAAGGAGGAGAGTCGTTCCACGCGGCTCGGTGGAACGGGAGAAAGGAGGGGGAGGAGAGCGTGGAAAGAAGGAGAGAAAAGCGGCCTAGGTGCAATCGCGCGCGGGTTCGAAAGGTCAAGTTCAAGCTGGCGGGAGATGCCATCTACAGCCACGAATAGAAACGGCGCCGTTGAAAACGCGGGGGATAAACCAAGCGATAGGGGAGAGATAGTGGGAGACAGAGGCATTCCTGTGACTGCTCGTCTTCTCTCCCTCGACTCTGCTGCAATCACACGCGTGCACACACACACACACACACACACACACACACACACGTACACGTATACACGAATAGGCGGATGAAATGAAAGAGAAAGGAAGAGAAAGAGGGAACGACTACGAAAATAAAATGGCACCGTGCCAATGCACGTGTGCGCGGCGACCAGAGGGGGATTCACGATTTTCGCGAACATCGCCTCGAATCGGCCATCTCCAACTCCCATCTACTTTGTCCTTTTGCCCGCTCTTGTGCTCTCCGCTCTCCTCTGTGTCCTTTCGTTCTCTCCTTTCTCGGGGGCCATCCGTCGCCACCCTCTGATACCGATTGATGAAAACAAAGATAAACTGATAGAAAGAGAGAGAGAGAGAGAGAGAGAAAAGGGGGATGCCTCGAGAGATGGATACAACCGATAATCGACGGGGGCCGTTTGTTCCCCGACGGGCTACTTGTTGAAGAGCTGGCTCCTTGATAGACGGTGGTCGGGAGAGTTCCGGCCGCTGGGGTTTGCGGTGGCTTTGTGACGGGCGTTGCGCGTGAAGAATGGTACAACGTGTCGAGCGTTCCCTATGATACACGATAACTCTTCAGCTACATACGTCGTTCCTTTATTTCAGAGCTCCTCTCTCTCGTTTTCGTTTGATTTCGTTCGAAACGCGCGTAACTCGTCGTTATTATAGCGAAATTGTCGTTAATTTTCAATCTGGAGAATTATAAGTCTAAAATTCGGAATCTTCAATCTTTTGCGGTACATTGCAAACCGAAACCACGAACGATGTACGACTCGATCCGCGACTCGGTATCACATTCGCTCGTTTCGAATCTTCGATCGGCAATCGGGAAATTCGCCTTCGTTGGGCCTGCGAGGCCTTGTTTACGGGGCTTTCCGCCCTTTCAATTGTTTGCCGTGGCTAATTGATCGTTATAACGACGGCCGGGCAAATATTGATTTTGGATGCGGACAGCGTCGATAATGGCACGAGTGCTCTGTCTGCTGCCGATCTCGAGGAAATCGACCGGGCAAAAGCGAGTTTTCGTCTTGTCTCGAGCTCGCGTACGTCTCTATCTAAAGTTTTATAGAGTCACACAGTTAGAACGCGACGAATGTTATGGCCGTTTTATCGTATATTTGTCAAACATCGACTCGCTGCGTAAATGAATGACACACTCCCTCTCTCTCTCTTATCGTAAATAAAGACACGTCCAATATTGACGACGATTTATCTTCTCATTAGTAACATTCTTTTTTTTTTTTTTTTTCTTTTGTAACAATCGATACCGCGTATCTGTCACACAGGCGTGACTGTTCGCTATCTGCATATTATCTCGCGCGCTCGAGAGTGAAGAAAAAAATAACTATCCTTGCACTTTGTCTATTCCACGAATAAGTCTCTTCGCGTCTCTTTCTTTCGCGGGAACGAACGTGAGATTAAACCGGCTGTGACATATTAATCCCTCGCTCTCGACAAACTTTTTCCGCAACATCGGCCAGCAATTTACGAAACACCGCCTCAAATAAAATGACGCAGCATTGAAGATAACCGTTCAAACGGTATATAACATTTCGAAGTTTGGCTGATTATATTTTTCTGACGATGCCGTACCGTTTAAATTCAAAGCAATCATCAACGTACGTTACTAGAACAAGTAATAATAATATACAAGAGTTAATGACACATAGTTTCAATCTTTCGAGAAATGATATATTCCACCATTTTTTGAACTTTCGTAAGCAATAAGAGGCAATAAGAAGTCTAGTTTATACGAATTATACCGAATTATGTGTGTATTAAAATTTCTTCTTCTAAAATTCTTTTGCTCTTCTTACATCGTTATTATAGCTTTTTCACTGTAGGCGTCTGTTCAGATATTATACGCCAAATGTAAACGTTCGTTACAATTATCCAGGAAATTATAAAAAAAAAGTCCTGGCTAGATTTAGGTGCGATTTTTCCCTGGGAATGGACAGTCGAGAGCAAAAGGTTGAAATATCACGGTAAACATGGCTACTCTCGAAAAATAAGAAAAAAAGAAAAAAAAAAAAGAAAAAGGAGAAGAAGTTCAGAATCGATGGCGATACGTACTTGGAATTTCAGATCAGAGAGCCTCTTAAGCCCCTTAAAATTGAAACACGTACGAGTCCTTTTTGGGGGGGAGTAACGAAGTCGAGTGATGGCGGACTTTATACGACCATCGTATAAAACCTTCGTGCTCGGCGGATCGGGATTATGATCCCATAAAAAATGTGGCCCGCGTAAAAAAATATGAAGGAATTTCGCCACCGCGCGATATTACGCGAACCGGTGCGCGGAGAACTCTCACGCGGCGCCATTTAATTTCCGCCGCGTGGATCTTGCTCGCCCGAGACGAGATAACTCGCTCCGGGTGGCATTTAAATGGCAAACAAAAAGTATGTCAACGATCGAAACGAGGGTCGCGTGTTTTGTTAAAAAAACAAAAAAAAAAAAAAAAAAGAAGAAGGAGTTATCAGTTGGAGAAGAGTGCCTACGATCGATTCCTTATCATCTCGCGTGGCTTTCGTTAGCTCGCCACTCGACACACGTCATCGACACGTTCTCATTCTCTTTTTAATCGCGTGCAAAACTTGAATTCTTTGATAGCTTCGCACGCTGATAGCAGAAAGTGCATTTAAAAAAAAAAAATCTCTACAAACGTGGTCGACTTGTGTACGTGATAAATCTCACAAATTGGAAGGAACACTGCCCAAACGAACGTAAATAATCGCGTAAATACTCGAAATTTCGAAACGTTTCGCGCAAACCGGCGGATAACGCGCCTGTAAAAAGCTTCGCCCGTAGGTATTCCAATGCTGTGTGACCCCGCCGCTCTGGTAATTACCAAAACTCCCGATCAAATCCCAACATCCCGCGTGAAACATCCTGGAACTTGGACCAAGATTCCAACGGAAGCCACCAGCCCCGAATACCTCTGAGAACCCGGAGGAATCTTCCCTCAGTTCGGCCGCCCCGGAGAGGATTATGAACGACGACTCGATGTGGCCGTTAACGCTTCATCCCCCTCGCCGGGGTCCGCTAATAAAACTCTCCGGCGACGTTGGTACCACAGGAGGAGAGGGTTCTCTCGCGCGGAGGGAAAGATCGAATCTCTTTCACAGGTCAGCAGCCAATTCGACGGTAAGTGGATACGCCCGAGAATATCCGGGGCTGAGAGGAAGGAAGGACGATCGAATCTCGCGCGCGCCACCGCTCTTCTCTGGCTCTGGCTCTGTGGCTCTCTGGTTTTTCATCGCGTGGCGACGAAGAGACCTAGCCTCGAATCGCGCCAATTCGACCGGCCTACGCGCGTCGATCCGGCGTCGAGTCAGCGAAAGCTTGCGCAATGCCTGACCTATTGTGCTCGTTAGGGACCATTCGGGTCCGAGGGCTATTGGACCGGCGGGCTTCTTCACCTCTCTAACAACCAGCCACCTGCTCCCCACCTCCTTCTTCCACTTCATCTCGCGACTTATCCACCATCTAGTCCTTATCGTCCAACTTCCTTCCTTCTTTCCTGTCTCTCTTTCTTTTTTCTCTTTTTTTCTCTCTCTTTTTTTTTTTTTTTTTCTTTTTTTATTTGTTTTCAAATAACGACTTACGCAGCCATCGATTTCTTTATGCCATGATGAA
>NW_025109964.1:41695-87627 GCF_011392965.1 Frieseomelitta varia
GATACAAACACGTTTTGAAATTTTTTTGGATTTCTCTCTCTTTTTTTTTTTTTTTTTTCTTTTACCCCTACGTCCTTCTTGGACGAGGAGTCGACTTGATATCGACTACCTGGGACGTCGTGTAGGTCTCGTGCAGTCCGACGATGGTCCAACTTGAGAGATGGGATCGAGTATCTCGCGAGTATATGTGTTTGCACTATTGCTCGAGGATCTTGGGACAATTTTGTTTTTTGATGTCCAGTAAATATCCGTGGATTATCGTGTACACGTGTTTTGTAATGCGATATAATGCAACGCGTATAGTTCTTTTGTGTAATATACATTAAAGTAATAATAATAATATATTATGATATTAACTGAGTCCTTACTATTATACAAATTACGTCTTGTATTTGTATATATATATTGTACTTGATTAATGATACATATATAAACTAATATAACAATATATTAATGTATTAACAAAGTTTTTACTGTACAAAGTACATTTCCTACTTGTTGTATTTGCAATAGTACGCTGCAAGTACAATAATTTATATTGTCACACTCTGTATATAATTTATACCCTATATTTATATTTCTATTACAAATATGTCATTTATTGTTATCGATGTTTATTATATCGTGCCATTTTTATTACACAAACTATCACTAGTAGTACTTGTCCCAAGATTTCTGAGCGAAGCTGGTATTTCCGCATGCGTGGTACTTCCAGGTACGGGGCTCGAATTTTAAGCGAAATAGTTCCGTACGTTTCGCGAATTTCGCAAGCAGATCTGAATACCATGGCGAAAAGACGAAATTCACGCGAAGTCAAGTTGAAGATGAATTCGAATTATCTATCCTGTCGATCGATTCTTACAGCGGAGGCGAAACTCAGGCATCGAACTTGACTCGGATACGTAGGTACATATTGGACTTGATCCCATCGCTATCAGCCGCGTCTCGCGTCCTCCGGGGTATTCTCCGATCGGTGAAAGGAATTGGACCTTCAGGAAGCTCTCCCTCTCTCCCTTTTTCGTGGCCTCTCGAAGCATCCGTCCGCGCGAGCAACGACCAGCCTCTCCTAATTCCAGCGGAGCAGGAAAAGGGGACCCCGGAGGATTTAGAGTTGCCGGTGCACTTCGGGGATTCATCCTCCATCTCCTCCCACCACCCCATCTTCTGACGCGCGAGAGCCGGTGACTTCCTTAACGATCGGACCCACCGTACGGAAACGTTCGTTGCGAGCAAGATCGTCGATTTCCGGTTACCTCGGCTCACGGAGATTAATTTATGTACGTTGCGTTAAGATATCGGGGAGAGAAGGTTCATTGGGGAGAGAAGGTTCCTGCTTCTCGGCGAGATTTCGAAAATCGGCGGAGAATTTTAGAAATTACGAGGAATGGGAGTTTGGAAAGTTTTGGAGAAACACTTCGTTAACGCTGAGACTGTTTGACGACGAAAGTGTAACGTTCGTAGCAAATTAAAATGCAAAGAAGAGTTAACAATATGGCAAAAGGCACAAGCTCCTTGTTAATATGTTACATTAAAAATCACCCGAGCTAAAGATAGCTAAAGACTGTCATAAATACATAAAACTTCGATAATAAAATACAGAAAATATAAAATATAATATAATATAGAAATAGGAAATATAATATAATATAGAAAGTTAGATATTTATCATTTTGACCACTTTGGTAATTCTAATTAATCAGCGAACTGATTAATTATTGTTAGCGTATAGTTGCGACCAAACTGAGGATTTCTCAATGCGTCTGTGGGAAATTTAAAACTTCAAAACAGCACGCCATACACGCGAAACGTTCAAATCTATCATCTTCGTACAATTACAAAATTATACTCATTCTAAAATTATACAGATATCCGCTAGTTTTATAATAACTTCGTAAAATATGCTGAAGCATATTAGAGCAGCTAGAAGATTAAAGAAGATCCAAGATCTTATGAAATCTCGATAAGAATACGATAGAAGCAGAAATAGTGTTAAATAAATTACACGATTTATTTTTTAAATGCACATTCCATGTATCTCAAGTTATTGATTTCAAAACGATTAATTTTCACGCGTCTTCTTATTAGAAAAATCCTGAACAGTTTGAATAGGAAAATTAGAAATACGGTAATATCCAGTGGGTCAAAATGACAAAATAGCACATTTCGTGAGGAACAATGGATAGAAATAAAAGAGACGAGTTTGATAATTGTTGTAATACTTGATGTGCATTTAATAACGGCATCATTAATAAATAAATTTTGTTTCCACCTTACCTCAGTAACCCGAGACCTCCCCGAATCATTACACTGCCGCCTCCTATGGATCGATGACTCCGAAAGTTGCTGCTCCTTTCGTATATCACGATGATAGTATCGTAACTTGATGCCATCAGGTCCCTCTGAATCGAACTTCTTTTTATCGGTGTTCGATATGATTCTTCGCCATTTCTTTTTCACATAAATTGTTTCGTGTTCCTTAGGAAATTGCAAACGGCACAGCTTATGCTTTAACCACGGTTTTTGTTGCAATTTTTGTCGTTTCAGATGTCCACGATTCTTTATAATACGTCGAACGTTCTTATATTTGTCGTAACTCCAGCTTTTTCTGTAATTTATCTCGCAATCGAAATCGAATTTGACGCTATACGTATTACAGAACGTTTAAACACGTCGCGGTCGTTCGCAACTTTTTCTTCTTCCACAATTATCGAGATCTTTCAGTAAGTTCATCACTTTACGACTTTTATCAACTGTTTTGTTAAGCTTTTTGTCACGAAATAATGTTCCTCGTTTCAACTTCAATATCGCGTGTATTTCAGCTGGATTTTAACGTTCACTCGCGACCCATTTTTAGAAATATTAATGCGCACTTAAGCGACTGTATTTCGCCCGAATGTTACACTTTCGATGGCTCCCGTACGAATGAGGAGGGTAAATATTCGGTCATGTTCGATTCTGCGTGCCTCGAAGTTATAAGCAGTATTTACAACTTTGGTTTTGTATTTCTGAGAAATTGCGTACCTCGGTAACAACATTCGACACAATACACGTGGCAAGATAATCCATGGCCGATATTACACTTTGCGATAGATAATATGAAATATTACAACAGTACTATATAAAATATTATAAGATATTATAATATTAATATATAAAATATTATACAATATTAATATAAATATTATATAATATTAATATAAAATATTATACAATATTAAATATTATAAAATTATAATATAACATATATGTATAATATTATAATATTAATATATAAAATATTACACAATATCAATATATAAAACATAGCTATTATATATTAATATTATACAGTATTAATATGTAAAATACTGCTATTCTATATAAAATATAGAATATAGAATAATCTAAATGGAAACAGAAATAGCATCGAAAAGAGTATTAATCGTATCGTAAAAACCCTACATTGTTTATTACACAAACTCAAAAAAAATTTCCTGAATAGATAAGCAAAATAATATAAAATATAAATTTATTTAAACATATACATATACATATATATATATAATATATATATATATAGTTTAATATTTTTATTTAATTATATTAACGGTAATGTAATTAAATAAAATTGTATAATAAAAATATATTTCAGTAACAATTAAAAATTAATAATATTATTAACAGTTTAAAGTAATGAAAGTGAATTTTTTAAAAAAATAAATAAGTAAAATTTATTTTGTGCCTTTTGTATCAATTAATTCATTTAATTATAATTTTAATTATCTCGAAGGTAAATGATCTAAATATACAGTATCATCATATGTCATATATATGTATATTAAATCTAAAGCTCCATCGTCGCAAAGACGATTGAACTCCAATGCCAAGAAATATGGCGATTTCTTGTTGTACAGGGCCGTAGTATGCGGTCGCACCGGTCGACATGGCTCGCTCGTTACACCCACGCACGGCCCGCTAGCATCTTGCGGGTGAACCGGAGAGCTTATTGATTTTTCCCGTGGAAAAAAAAAAAAAAAAATGTTTTCCGGCTGACACGCGCGCACCACGGGATGCCGGGATATTGCTTTAAATTCGAGGGTTATGGAAACGTGGAACCCACTCGGTCGACGGGGGTCGTGTGGGTGCTTCTCTCTCTCTCTCTCTCTTTTTTTTTTTTGGACGGCAGATAGGGTGACTGGAGGGCGTTAGGATTACGGGGTTCTTTCCGGAATTTTCTGAATGATTGGTTCCGCGTCGGTGGTTATTTCTTCGGTGATGAACCGTTTTTTAATGGTGCACGGATTGGATAGACGATTGCCAAGTGCGTCGTTCGTTCTTGTGCCGTAATCGCACCTTCCCGAGTTTCTCGCCGACTTTCTTTTACCTCACTTTCCTTCGTTACGATTTCGATATCTCGTGTTTGGCGTAAAGATTCCACGCGACTCTCGTGTAAACTGGATGTATTATTTCTTAGAGTATTCTCATTTCACGATAAAACGATAATAAAACAAGTGTGAAAAGATTAGATAACAAATTGATCGCGTTGCGAGTTTACGATTCGTTGTTAAGTTGAATCCGGGGCAAAAAGAAAGCAGCGAGTCGAAGAGAAATGAATCTCAAAAAAAAAAAAAAAGATAGAAGAGAAAGAAAATAAAGCGAACGTAATTTCTCGGAAATTCCATTTCTACGTAAGCAGGAATAGTATCTGCGACATTATTGGAACGTGTTCGTCGGATTTGTGCAACTGTGAAAGGGAGGAAAATAATCAACGTGGGATTAAAAAATTCGTAGAACAAAACGTTCGCCCGGGACAGTGACGGCGCGAGAGCGAACAAATTAAAGGAAACTCGAATATATATTCCGATATACATACATACACTGCGAAATGAACTGCAAAACCGGGGACAAAGGGGTACGCAATTTCATTGGTGGATGAAAATTCGCTGCAACGAAATTCATTCTCTCTTTTAACCGGCTTTTACGCGAGACATTAGCAAGATCCAACGATCGAAACTCTCTTGAACTGTTGAAACAGTTTTCGGAATTTCCCAACACGACAATGTACTTGTTTTCGATAAGAATTTCTCGAATGGTCAAAGTGTCCATTCTCCAACTTTTAAGTTGGCCAATTTAATTTTTATCTCCGCGCGCCAACGTGGGCAATAATTTTATTCTCGCGCTAATTAAATTTGAATTTTGTGAGAGACGCGAGTGTCTACAAAATTAAAATTGTTCCGCTTAATTTTCGTCACTCGCGCGTGTATTTCTTCGCGGCTCATCCTCTCGTGATTCATTTTTGAAATATCCGCTGAATATATCATGAGCGGTAGACCTTTTCAACGATAACGTATATATCTGTGACAGAGTGTAATGTTTTTCTCTCTCTCTCTTTCTCTCTCTCTCTCTCTCTCCCTTGATGAAAAATTACCGAAGAACGAACATTAATATCCGTATTTTTTCCATTTCCATTTTCCACTTTCAGAAATAAATCATCCACGTCAATTTTAACTGATCTTAAATAATTTATAGAGTTGAATAATCTTTCATACGAGGGGAAAAATCTTCTCTCTTCGTAAAAAAAAAAGAAGAAAATGGAAAGAAGAACAAAAATTCGGAAAACCAGCTATTTTCAGACGCCTGCGGGTTGACGCGGTTCCTTGAACAAACGAGAGAAGAGTGGGTGGGTAAAATCAGAAAAATGAGGGGAAACAACGAGAACAAAGAGGTGGATGGTGTAACCGGATGGCTACAACGTGGAAAAACGTATCAGTTATTTTTAGAGGGTACTGCGTGGTACCGAATACCTGCGGAGCGACGGATTTTGCTTCTTTTCTCTCCATTTCCTCCCTTTTTTCCCCGAATAGTATTCTGATATTTTCAGAAGAAAATGAAAAAAAAAAAAAAGAAAAAAGAAAACGCCAACGTCTGCAATATTCACGCAATAAACAGACTGCGTACTTTCGCGCGTCTACGAGTGAGCTGAAGGTTTTCAAAAGAGAAGTTCATAAAAATACGAACTGAGAGATATGAAGAGTATCTGAGGTATGATGCTGAAGTTTCAAGCATTTCCGCGGTGGACGTACGTATTGCGCATATAAAAATCAGAGTCAAAGCGGGATCGTTGTTAAAATAGTTTCGCAGAGAGGTATTTGTAATATTTGTAAGTAGAATCAAAAGTCAGGGTTTGAAACGTAATTTATCTATCTGCTGGCGGAAAAAAATATACCAAACACATTTCCGAGCACTGAGTCACGACTCGCGACGATAGTTCTTGTCACAATTTTTTTTTGGCGAAAAAAGAGTTACGTGTTTACTAGATCAAGGATTCGCGAGCACAAGAGTTCCAAGACGACACGTGTTGTTATTATCTATCCGAAGTTAAGACTGTTTTTCAGCCATTTTTGACTTAGATATATTCTTCTATATACATAAACAAATAATAATGACCTGTATATATATATATATAATTATTTAATAATATATATATATATATACTACGTAAATTAATAATAATATATATATATATAAATTAATAATAATATATATTAATTATTTAATATATATAAATTTATAATTTTAATAGTAAATGGTAACTTCATTATTATTTATTTAATTATACATAATAATGATAATAACAAAAGCCTGTTTTTAGCCATTTTCGATTTAGATATTCTTCACGTCAAAATGGTAATTTTATTACTAATTATTGAATTTTATGTAACACTAGCAACAACAATTATATATTATTTATATATACTGTTGTATGTGATAACATAATTGATAACATAACAGTACAGTATATATTTTATTCACACATCAACACTCGGTTTAGAAATATTCGTTTTTCACACGAAAATGGTAACTTTATTGGTAATGATTGTAGAGAATGAAGGGGAAAAAGAAATATTTCTCTCGTTTCTACCGCTGATTCGAAACGATCTTAAATTCAGAGAAGACAAAGGCATAGATTTCATTTCATTCGAGTTGAACCAATTCGATCCTATTTCTAGCTTGTTGGCATGATGGCGAACGAGCATCTCGCTGACATCGGCCTTTTCATCGATTCTTAATCCACTGTGAAATCTACGCAGTCCGTGGAGCATTGTGCTCCACTTCAAACCTGTAAGCACTTTTGCGCATCGTGAATTTTTACTCAGACTCAAACTATGCTATTCAAATAAATAAATGAATGTACAAATTCACGTAAATATTCCGTGAATTCCGTGAATATTTATCTGAACGAAATTTTTCATTATTTTCTTATTTCAAATAATAAAATAGTATTCTACGTAACTATATAATATATATAATATTATATGTTAAGGTGGTCCACTCATCTATATTTTTCTTCAATGAAACATCAAAATGGAAGAAAAACACTAATTTTATTAATTTTAAATTTAATTTAAGTTCAAACATCGACTACGTTTTGAAAATTATTTCTTTCAGACGTTAATAATTAAAAGTAATCACGGACTTCTTTCAGTACGATTTCTGATCCCATCCTATATCATATCTTAAATATTCCATTATTTTACTGTTCGACACGAGTCTTTGAACTCCTCGAGTTCCATCTCGCTTGAACTTGAACTGTCGCGCGGAAGGACAAATCGACAAATAAAACTGGGAATCAGCGCGCCTCTGTTACCACGAGCCGCTGTTTGCCCGCCGACAAATTCACGTAAACGGAGTTCCACCGTAATTATTTTTCTTATCGCCGAGATTGCGAGGCTCGTGTGCGCGCAATTTGCTCGCGAAATACTCGCGAAAGTATAGATCACCAAGAGAGTAAGAGAAAGACAGTGGGTGGGAGGGTGAGTGAGTAAACGGAGGAGGGAAGCTCGTCGTTTTAACCCCCTAGAGCCTATCCTCGTCGAGCGCCTCGAGCCACCACCTCGACGAACGATGGAGTATGGGCGACGAGTGATAAGAACAGCTGAGGAATTAGCGACAGCGCGATAACGATAACTCTCGCCTCTGTACGACGTAATATAAACGTCAGTGCGGACCAATTACCTCGGCCAGCTGCATTTAATATTCAGCCACGCGTGTGTGGGAGAGGAACGTGTGTGTAGGTGCGTGCGCCCGACGCCCCAGTACACACACACACATACACACACACACAGGGGAGAGACGGGAAATGTTCAATTTTCAATTAATCCGGAGGTTAATTACGGCCGATCCATCAAGGGGTCGCGGCAGCTTTCATTTTCTCCCTATCCGTGTATTCTCTATTTTTCTTTCTCTTTCTTTCGTTCCCTCTCTCTCTCTCTTTCTCTCTCTCTATCCATCCTCCTCTTTCATTGGTTCGTTTCTATCTTTCTTTCATTTTTTTTTCTTTCTTTTTTCTGTGGATTTTTAGGGTGGATTGTGCGAACGAGCAAAGCGACTGGTTGGATGTTTCGGTTACACGCGACGTATATAACGCATCACGATCTTTCTTTTTTTCCAGGTGGATATATTTTCTGTTTACACGAGGACGGAGTAATTAACTCTTTGATGACGCGGCAAGCAGGCCGCGGATTTTTATGCGTTTACCCGGGGATCTCGAAGCGAAAACGCGCGAATTGCCCGAAGTTTCGACGAAGCTTACCACAGCGAGAGATATTTGACGTGGAAAGTAATTTTCTATCCGAGTAGCGCGTCTTCGATTGTACTCTCGAAGAATGTGAAAACTTTCGTGTGCGAAACTTGATTCATTCAAAATGTAATAAGAATATACTATAATATTCGCTCTTTAATGGAGTTCAACTTCGTTCGCATGTCCCACTGATTCAACTGTGTTCATAAAAATTTAAAAGTGCATAAAAATATGTGGTGTAGTATATAATTATCAAAATGCAATGAATGATTATTGCACCGTGTTTATTATTCAATTATTTATTAATTATTACACGGTAGTATGTCGTATATGAATGTTTATTGTATTCATCAGATGAAATGATAAATTTACAGGAAGAAATTGTTTACGTACGTTAATTTGCAATCATTAATCTCGAATCCGAAGGATCAGTTGTAAACTTAATTATTTTCCAATCGACTCGCGTTTATTACCATTTTTTACTCCCTCTGTTTCTTTACTTTTTATAAGGATATTAAAAAGCGGGAGAGTAATTAAAGATCGTGAATATGAAAATGCACACTTCAGTCGTAAATTACAACGTTTCATTGAAAAAGCATAATCTACTAAATTAATTACTAGATTTCAGAAAACTGCGACAGAAACGGCCAAGTCGCCTGTTTCCTGTTTAATGCACGCTTGACGGTGTTTTTTTTTTTTTTTCTTCCTAACAATTTCTTGCTAATCTTTTTCGACGAGAAATGCCAAGTATAATTGCAACACCGTATTTATACACTCTGATACGAATGTAACGTCCTTTTTTCCTTGAGAAAACTGACTATAAATAATTGTAAAGTAGGTACTTGCGATTCAAACGATATGATGGAAATTTTTTTTTTATTAAATCGTTATTTATTCGCATTTTTTCAGAGTGTGACACAAATAATTAGAACGAAGAGAAAGATGAAACGCTGAAAAAATCGCCTGCGAGGAGAAAAAAAAAAGTATTAATCAGAAAGCAGATAAATTAATCATATCTCTCTCTCTCTCTCTCTCTTTTTGTATGTGCTAATGGCAATTTGATTTAATTACCATTGCACTCGTCCCTAATGGAGTATCGTTTTTGACATTATCTGACATCCTGGCTGTGATATCTTAAACTGCGCGGGACAATTATCCGAATCACGAATAGTATAACACGTTCTACATGTCATATTTCATTTTCACTCTGTTGATCCGAACGCTCATTACAAATGAGCCGTATATAGGAGAAAAAGAGACAAACCTAAATCCGCGACGGAATTGAACGTTTGACGTTTTTACAGGCGTCTCGATTACAAACGTCGTGTCACGAGGGAGAAAAAAAAAAGAAAAAAAGTAGAAACAAAAGAATATTTGTCCCCGTTAGAGAATGATGAATAGCTTGATTTTTAACGAGCCTGACAAACAACATAACTGACAACACAATGCACGCTGTTCGAGCCTGAATCATCAAATAAATTTTCAACTGTGTTAACCCGCTCTTGTTTGAATATCACTTCTCCACAATAACGAAAGCTCCATTTCTTTTTTTCTTTTTTCTTTTCATATTACATCATGCTGAATAATTTGAACAATGGATTAAATAGTATAAAATAGTGTACGAGAATTATAAGTGAGAATTTTTCATGTTGAAAAATCGATGCAAATTCGACGTATAAGATATCGTACAAGAAAAATGGGAATATAATAATTTTGATTATCATTTTTCTGTCGGCAACAGAGAACATAGCAAGTTTATTAACAAGTAAAAAAAAAAAAACAATAATGACACATTCACGTGATGCAAAAGTTACTGCAATCACCAACTTGCAAAAGTTAGGGAAACACAGAAATAACACTCAAAAACGTAAGATTACGCAGAGTAAAAGCTGACAAAGAAAGAATAAAAAAATGACATAGAAAGTAACAGGAATAAATACAAAAATTATCTTTCAAGGACTCGCAAAGACAGAGAAAAAGTGAAAGGAAGAGGGGGGGGGGGGGGGGGGAGAAATAATCCTAATTAAACCATTTCAACACGTCTACCCCTTTACGCCATCCTTTAACGAGAAAAATTCAATCGACGCCTGCAATCTGCGCCACATATATTTCTTCTTCTTTCTTTTCTCTTTTTTCTCTTCTCGTATCATCTCTCTCTCTCTCTCTCTCTCTCTCTCTCTCTCTCTCTCTCTCTCTGTGCTTCTCTTTCCCTCGAAATTTTTTGCAAATCGAGAAATTGAAATTCTCGAACGAGGAACACGACGAGTTCAGGCGGTGCTCGCCACCGGGATAACGAACTGTACGTCTAGAATGTTCGATTTCCCTTCATCGCGTCCTCACTTCCGGATGGAAATGGGCGCGAGGTCGATCGAACCTGGCTCTTTCTTTCTCTGTCTCTCTTCCTCTTTTTCCAGGAGGGTCCGCAACCAGCCCGGAACCGAGATGGGGACGCTCCAACGACCTCCACCTTGAAATCGTGGCCAAGCACACGTATACACCTCGATATATATATATTTGCACGAAAATCGTATCTGTATCTGATCGAGCTCGATAAATCCCAGATTATTGGTGCGTCTTTGTCGATAAAGTCGATGACGCGTTCGTATCTTTCGTCGACATCGACGTGAGCAAAGGTCTCGGCCTTTCTTTAACGTTTCGTCGTCGTTTTCTCTTTTTCCCCCCTTTTCTCTTTTTTTTTTTTCTCTCTTTATTTTTTCGTTCTCTATTTGCGTCTACGCGTGTTTAATACGAGTGAGTTGGTTCGACTAGTCTCCTTAGTTTTTCTAAAAGTACGAATTTCTTTAAATTCCAAGCATTTGAATTTAACGCGCTGACAAAATTAATAGTAGACTGCTGATCAATGCCGAGAGTCGAGTTTTAATTTCATCAATTTCGAGTTTCAAATTGAAGCGCGCGCGGAAACGGAACTAAAAAATTGTTTCGGAGAAGCGATTCACGGGGTGTAATGCGGTTTGCGTTTTCTATGGTGTTTGCCCCTATTCAGGGGGGCCAACAACGTTACATTTTCTGGAAAATTCTCTGCAAAGCGGCAGTTTAAAACGATAAAGTTAGCTCCTCGTGAAGTTTCGAAACAGCCCCGCTGAAAGATTCCGGAAAGGGAACTTCCTTCTTCCCCCCTCACCCGGTTTCGCGACAACTTATGAATAATCTTTTGTTTAATACGTGTTCCGTCGTTCTCGCGCGAAGCAACCTCGCGAGGATGGAAAAAAAAAAACTCGAGAAACAAAACCAAATTCTCCCGCCACGTTTTTCCGCAGGTACGAAACGTGCCATTGTTCGTTCGTATATTAAACGTCATATTTAAAAAATTTAAATACATTTAATATATATTTAAATATATAAATATAAATAAAATTAATATTACATATATATATATATATTTAATATATATAAAATTTAATGTACAGTATTTTAAAAATTTAAATATATCGTAAATTTATTAAAATACGAATAATTTAAATATATTTAATATACAAATATATAAATTTAAATATAATTAATACATATAAAATTTAACATACAACATTTCAAAAATTTAAATATATCGTAAAAGATTAAAATACGAATAATTTAAATGTATTTGATATATAAAAAAATAAATTAATATTATATATGTATATATTTAATGTATATAAAATTTAATATATGCTATTTTAAAAATTTAAATATATCGTAAAAGATTAAAATGCGAATAATTCTTGCTTCAGAAAATATTATTCTGAAAAATTTAATTTCCAACATTCACGGGATTCAAATCGAATCAAACTTCTTCAAACGCCACGCCACTTTAGAATCTTCTCATTTTAACAGGCGCCGTATTTCACAAAATTACATCACAATATTCACGGTCGAGTCACAAGTAATGTACTTCTCGGTTTTCACACACAAAATGAAGTATAAATTTCAAATACTTGTTGTAGCTATCTTTTTCCTTTTTATTTCTTTTCTCCTTCCTCCTGTCTTCATTTCGTCTATTACACAAACACGTGTGTTTCCTGTACGTCCCGCGTTAAATGGCATTGTTTAGCCAGCCGCCATCCGGCTAAACAATTTTCGCTGCGAAATTATTTTCGTACAGGAGATAAAACAGACACCGCCGCGAATACTAAATTTCGGTGGTTTCAACGTAACGCGTTGCACGCTATATTTTTCCGCTGCAACTCCCACGCTCACGTTAAACGACAGACATAACGCGACATCGCGATCTTATTTTTCGTCGCGATTTCGATTCAAATGTAAATTCGTTTCGTTCGTTTATCGGTGGCTACGTTTTACCGTTTTCTATGAACGTTCGAAGTTCCCCTTCTCTGTGATTTAACGTCGATTAAAAATCTCTCCTTAAAGTCGTCTTCAACCGTGAAGCTTATGTGAAAAGAAATGATTAAAAATTATTAAAGTATATGTATATTATATTATTGTATTATTAAAACCTATTGAAGCTCTAAATTATAAAGTTAGCAAAGAAATTGCGGAAAAATATCGCCAAAATATAAAACTCGTGCCAGGGAAACTGATATTTCTAAAGTGTAACACTTTTGACCAAAGGAGCTACGAAAAATTCCCAAACACTTGCATCGAAGAAATTACCAACGCAGCACGAGACGAGAAACTAAATTGCCAAAAGAAAGCCGAGTCCTGAATCGAAGATCTGGATCGTCTGGTAAATCTAGTGAATTTCAGCAAAAATCGACACACCGGCCGACGTTGCGTGATCGACCAACATTGTCAAACGGTTGGCAACTTTTAATCAGCGTCCAAAACGCGACGCGAGAACCGAAGGAGAAGGAGGAGCTCGACTCGCTATAAATCATCGGGCACAATAGGCGAACGTTTCCAGAACGATTACAGGAAGAACGTTTCCCGAAGTAACACCGAAGAGCCTTCTTGCAACGTCTTCCCACCAGGCAGATTTATATCTAACGTCTGCCCTCTCTCGCCCCTATGATTAATGCGACTCGCTGCCGATCTTACGCTGGCTCCACGATCACTGTGTAGCTCGTTCGAGTCGAGCCATCAGATCTGAACAGGACGTTCACGTGTGCTTCAGCATGAAAGAAGGCAACAGAGAGAAGATCCCTGTGGTCAGGATAGGGGAAAACGCATGCTTTTGCTTTAATATGCACGCGTACGTTAAACCCCTTGCGCTACGCACGTCGAGAATTTTTTGCCCCAAAATTGTAATATTTCCTCAGTTTTAAATATACTTAAGTAAAACAAAAGTGGGCAAAGCAAATAATAATTTCATTACTTCTCTCAATAACTTCTTGTCCGGTGATATCGTACCCGACGTGTTCCAAAAGAAAGCGGCGAAATTATTGTATACTGGTATTGGTCACTCGTTATGGTCCGCAGTCAGTTGCCAGCGCAAAACGACGTTCGTTATTAACGTTATTATTTTACGATATTGTAAATCAAACGCGAATTTGAAACGATGTTGATAAATGAACGAGGGACGGATGAAAGGAGGATGGACAGGAAACGGAAGAAACGTAGAGGCGCGAGCTTGAGCGGGATTAACGATTGATGACTCGATCGAAATGCTCGCGACTACTTTCAAAGAAGAATCGCTAGACATCTATCCTTTTCGAAGGTTTTGTTTTGAAACCAGCTGTTTGGTTTCTGACTGTTGACTCTGCCGAGATCTATGAGAAATGAAGGGTCACGAAGAATTGGTTTCGAACTGGTTGTTGAGGATTTTTTTTTTTTTTTTTTTTACGAATACCGAATTACGCGTTGGAAATTTTATAAACACGAGACACGACTGTCAGGATTACATTGACCAAATTTGAAACCAGAATGAATTGCTTCGAGCCAAATATAGGGGCACCCTGTATATTTCGATTTTCACCTATTTTTATCTTATCTTGGTCTCTGGCCAGAGTGCCTAACATATGACTAAATCCTAACCTAACAACGTACCGAAAGAGAACAACGTCCGAGCGACACGATCTGATCACGTTGAAGCGTCAGAGATTCGAAAAAGTGGCGGCTACACACGGCTTAACGAAACAAAGTCCGCGTAAGAGAATGATACCGCGAAGAGAAGAGAGGAGAGGAGAGGAGAGGAGAGGAGAGGAGATGAGAGGAGATGAGATGAAGGCACGATGCACGCCGACTGACCGCCACAACAGAGCCGGTGGAGTCACGACGAGACCCCAGAGTGTAGGAGAGGGTATTTTCGATCCTGGCTGACTGGTTTCCCGTAATTTTCGAAGGGCTGTAGTTATATCGACGGTTTCGACGGTGATTGGAGATCGGTTTGTGGTGTACCAGGGGCGACAGAGGCGGGTGAAACGGTACGACACTGGGTGCAGGGTGGTGGGCAACGGGCGGAACAGGAGGATAACAACGCCACGTTAATTATGCGTTAACAGCCTCCAATTAGAGACCGCATCGAACGTGCCCCCCAACCGGCCTCTCTCTCGCTCTCTCTCTCTGTCTCTCTCTGTCTCTCCCTCTTTCTCTCTCTCTCTCTTTCTTATCACTGCATTCTAGATTCTTAAACGCTGGATTATAGATTCTTAGTCGCTGCATTCTAATTTCTAGATTCCAGGTTCTGGAGTCTAAAATTTTAGATTCTAAATTTTCTCTCTCTCTCTCTTTTATCGCTGAATTCTAGATTCTTAGTCGCTGCATTCTAGATTCTAGATTCTAGGCTCCAGATTCTAAAATTTTAGACTCAAAATTTTCTCTCTCTCTCTCTTTTATCGCTGGATTCTAGATTCTTAGACGCTGAATTCTAGATTCTTAGTCGCTGCATTCTAGATTCTAAATTCTAGATTCTAAATTTTCTTTCTCTTTCTCTTATCGCTGGATTCTAGATTCTTAGACGATGGATTTTAGATTATTAGTCGCTGCATTCTAGATTCTTAGACCCTGAATTCTAGATTCTTAGTCGCTGCATTCTAGATTCTAAATTCTAGATTCTAAATTTTCTTTCTCTTTCTCTTATCGCTGGATTCTAGATTCTTAGACGCTGGATTTTAGATTCTTAGTCGCTGCATTCTAGATTCTAGATTACAGGTTCTGGAGTCTAAAATTTTAGATTCTAAATTTTCTTTCTCTTTCTCTTATCACTGGATTCTAAATTCTTGGACACTGAATTCTAGATTCTTAGTCGCTGCATTCTAGATTCCAAATTCTAGGTTCTAAATTTTCTTTCTCTTTCTCTTATCGCTGGATTCTAGATTCTTAGACGCTGAATTCTAGATTCTTAGTCGCTGCATTCTAGATTCTAAATTCTAGGTTCTAAATTTTCTTTCTCTTTCTCTTATCGCTGGATTCTAGATTCTTAGACGCTGAATTCTAGATTCTTAGTCGCTGCATTCTAGATTCTAAATTCTAGGTTCTAAATTTTCTTTCTCTTTCTCTTATCGCTGGATTCTAGATTCTTAGACGCTGAATTCTAGATTCTTAGTCGCTGCATTCTAGATTCCAGATTTAGATTCTAAATTTTCTCTCACTCTCTCTTATCGCTGGATTCTAGATTCTTAGTCACTGCAGTCTATATTCTAGATTCTAGGTTCTAGAATCTAAAATTTTAGATTCTAAATTCTCTCTCTCTCTTATCGCTGGATTCTAGATTCTTAGTCACTGCATTCTAGATTCTAGATTCTAGATTCTAGAATCTAAAATTTTAGATTCTAAATTCTCTCTCTCTCTCTCTTTTTGCTTTCTTCCTCTCTATCCCTTCTCTTTTTCTCTGCCGTCTTTTTTTCTCTAACATCTCTTTACTCTCATCTCTTTTTCTCTCTAATTCTCTCTACGTCTCTCTTTCTCTCTCTCTCTCTTTCTGTCGTTCGTCCGCTTGTTTCGTTCTATTTCATACTCGCTGGCACTAACCTTTGTGGCGGATCTTCGTGCAAGCTCGAATCGCATGCGTTCACGTGTAGGCGACCGTGGAGAGAGCCCTGCGATCGATACACGTGGCACACGGGCCTTTTTCAAAAGACCTTTCTCTCTCCTTCTCTCTCTCTCTCTATCTATCTATCTCGCTCCTTCTCCTCTCTCTTTTTTCGCCAGCATTCGAAGAGTAGTTCGTCTAGAAAAGCATGCGAAAATACGCGCGAGTGGATTAGGTGGAAGGTTACCAGCGACAAACGCTATTTTGTTTCAACGTGATCGCGAGACGAGATCGGTGTTTTACGGCGAGCCAGGGATAAGTTATGGCCGTGACTCACGATTTTTTTAATAGGGTTGATACGCAGAGCGTGGCGCACAGAGCGCCTTCGCCGTTGCATGATGCATACCATGCTTGAACTTGGTTTCTTCGGGCTCGGTGGGAAAAATACTTTGAAAAATTCAGAAGCAACGTTTCTGTGCTTCTTATCACGGCCACGGCAGATATTTATTTCCAGCGCTTAACACAGCTGGTGATTCTGGCTCGTGCAATTGCTAGAATAATTCTCTTCTTTATCTCGAGTCCTAAAGCCCGTAAATAAAATAGTTCGTTAGAACGAAACGGGGAAAATATTTTTAGTCTCGATCGAGGAAGAAATTTCCCAAACTGAGAAACTACATCTTTCTCTAGTGTGTTCAAAGAAATTGTTCCTTGCTCTGAAACTTTGTAAATAAATGGGAAAGAATTATTGAAGAGTTTCCCTTCTTCTTCGTTTTGACTACAGAATTTGCAAATAACAGTAATAAAACTAACATCGAAAAGCACTATTTGCGATACAAACAGATCTCCTGACTGAATTGAAAGGATTTTCTGATTAAATTAAATGAGTTTGGGCCTGCTATGCCTTTCCTGTTCCTTTCATCTCAATTCCGATACAATTCTTGACCCCGAATAGAGTAGAAATGGAATTACTCGTAATTGATAGAAAATTCTGTTCGAAAATGAACCGTTTCAAGCGAGCGTCGTCGAGCGGTGGACTGCATCGATTCATTCACGAATTGGCCGCGGAATTCCGCGCGATCTACGCCGCGAGGCGACGAGGTATTTAAAATTAAATTCACTCTTGTAATGTAGCACAAATGGCAAGCTGCCACGGCCAACTGGCCAGTCTACCTTCTATCCGCTCTCGCGAACGCGATTCATCGCTCGAATAACAAAAAACACGAAAATATACAACGCCGAAAGAAAAGCAAGGACTACCGAGCTCCTCAAACCCCTTCGCTTTTATGTGTAGGCTTTTGTGCAAGTTGATTCCAATCGTTTGGCCAAAAATTTGATACAGATTGCAAATTTGCTTCTGTCACCTTTATTTTTGAACGTATTCCATCTTCTGTGTGAATAAGAAGTTTAACTTTGATTATAAATTTAACTTTATTTAGATGTTTATTTAATGAAATGCTGCGGGATCCGAGCAGCTCGCTGGAATAATGAACATAGTAAATAATCTATTTGATTTTGAATCGTGCGTGTAACTTTCAAAATAAAATATCCCATTTGTTGCGATATAACAATGGTTTAAAATTTAAAAGTAATGCTTTATTCGGAGAATATGAAGGAAATACTCGGGTTTTGTTTTGAAACGTATATATATAATATATATATATATATATGCGTTAGATTTATCAAATTTCATAAAATTTGCGCATTTTCCACATTACTGTACTAAAAAATATACAACATCGGCAATAATATATGAACAAACTCAGCTGTCAAGAAAACAATCAACCCCTCCGAAAAACGCATAACACAAAACATAACACAATAGGATTCTAGTTTCCGTAAAAACAAAGAAAAGTGCACAACACCGACGACATAAGATACAAAAATCAGTGCAAACTCAGCATCGAGAGAAACAATTAATTCCTATGAGAAAATGAATCGATAATTTCATGTCTGATTCGGGTAAAAAGCGATGGAAGAATTCTAGCTTCCGTGAAAAGAAAAAAAAGAAAAAAAAAAAAGAAAAAAAACGGAAAAAAAGAAGAAGAAAAACAAGGTGGCAACAACATCATCGGCTTTTCGTTATCGCGTATTCTCGCTGCGCAATTAGAGTAAATCGCGCAGCGGCGCGTCGAGTCCGCGAGAATGAAAACATCGGGGTGCTGAAAACGGTGGTTAGGCGGCTGACGCCGTCGGCTTTGAACTTTTCCAGAGATGGCTCCCATCCCCCGTGTGTCCCCGTACGCATTATCCGATCCCCCGTCCGGATTACGTAATCGAATTATCGCGGAAGCACGCGAACAACGACGCTCCACCGCGATTGACGACCACGTGACTCGTCGAAACTCCGCCGGAAACCGAGAAACTTCCATCTCGACGGGGGTGGATTCTCAATTCTCGGGGGGTTGTTGCCTCGCGGCGAGCGTCGATCCTCGAGGAGGCATTTTCGTCGACGAATCCACGTGAGTCGAGTCCTAACGAGTCGAAACGAGTGAAGAAAATATTTTGTGCAGCCTCCGACATTCAAGAGATTGAAAAGAAATAAGTCAAACATTCTCGTTTAACACTCGTGACCGTTCGTTTCTACTTTCGAATGATTAATAAATAAACCGAGTATCGTTTTAACAACGAACTTTAAATAACTTTAGATAATATTATCGAAACGAAAAGTATGCTCTTGTTCGTACTTTGTTGTGGTACAATATTTCATAGAAATTGAATATTTTGTTTATCCCAGTGACAAAGTTTCGAGAAGAGTTCAATTTGAAGATATTTGTCAGATAGACGTTTACTAATTGTAAGCCAATTCTTATCTAAACGTATTCGGACTCCATTTCCTTGAAAATGAGACTTTAAACGAAAAAATTTCATTCTTCATTTTTCACCTGCCTTCGCGGGTAGAGTGACGTCGTAGCGATTAGTCACTCCTGTCCAATCTACGATTAGAAGAAGTCAAGTATGATAAATTTTCAAACTTGATTTTCGACGCCTCATCAAATGAAAAGATTTTTTGTTCTTTATTTCCCTCTTTGTGTTATTAATATAACAACAAAACAGCAATGACAACGATGAAGAATAAACTGTTTTAAATCAACAGTGATCACCAGCGAATCATGTTCCTATTTCTGTGAAACAAGATAGACATAGAATTGAAAAATGCACTTCAATTACAACACGATGAAAAAAAGAAATTAAACGTCCGACGACCAAAGCATATAAATTTCCCACAACATGGCCGACGTGTTGTTAATTATCAATCACCAGAAACTCGACGCGGCTGAACACCAAATAAATCAGCAACGCCCACGTGCGCGTAACCATACGTTCTCCAGTAACGTGAAAACAAAACCCACATAGCCGCGCGAGCAACGGAGAAAAGAAAGCACTCGGGCTGTCGAACCTAACCTTGATCTAAAACTCTCGCCACCATCGTCACCTAACAACCATCCATTTCAATACCGAGGTTTCGTGAATAAGTCTGACGCGAAGCGTCGACCCGCATAGGAACCTCTTCAAAACCGTCTTTGGAACCGTCCCAAAAATAAAAAAAAGAAGAATAGAACCGGGGTGGGAAGAAAAGAAAAAAAAAAAAGAAAGGGAAACGACAGACAGAAGGAGGGATCGAATCGCGCGTGTTCCTTCTGGAGCATGTTTCCTCTGCGGGATAACTGCAAAAACCGCGAGTGCGGCCACGTCTCGTCTTAGCGATGGGATCAAGTATGGTAGAACTACTCCGTTCGTTCGGACTCGAAATTTGAATCAATAATTCTAATGGTTGAATCCGCTTATTTCAGCTTGAATTGTTTCATGAAGCGACGAACAAAGGAGAGAGTTTAAAGTAGATTCTTGCTGTGTGAACTTTAATTATACAGGATGTCCGGTATTTGACAAAAATATCACGTAGCAGAGAGTTCGTAAGTGACTCGCTAAGAAACGTGAAATGTGACTCTTTCTCTCTTATTTTAACGGAAGATAAGATAAGGTGTAGTGCATAACGTTCGCGGCATATTTTTAGATTTCTACCTGTGGAAAACTTTGAAAGCAACAGTTTACAGTACAGATACATTATTTAAGAATGAGTTGATTACTGGAATGAAGAAATTCGACAAAGTCTTGAGATAAAATTGATCCACGATAAATTCAACTCTCACGTTGATAAAGGACCACGACACTAAAAAAAAAAAAAAGGATTAACGAAAATATTTTTCTCCATATCCAGAGTCAATAAAAGAAGACTACGATGTTACTCGAATATCGAGATATCAAAATAATTAAAAATTTTTACAAACATCGAACCGTTGAATACGAAATGTATTAAACAGGACGAAGCCATAATACAAGAAAATGATTCTTTGACTTGTTTAATAAAAAAAAAAAATCAAATGCTCCTTTTTTTATCGCATCATATTCATTTTGAAATATCCCCATAATTTTTCTGAGCAGTGTGCAATCGAATTCTGTGAAGTGAACGTTCCAAGTCAGATTTTTTTTTGACTCTCGCGAGCAAGTGCATATTGAACTTGATCCCATCACTAGCCATGGTGCGACGAGGAGCAAATTTAAAAGTTAGGCACGTGTTCTCCCGGCGCGGGAGAGGGATGACCGCGGTAGGAAACGACGACGGCGGCGGCGGCGGCCGCAACGTCGGAGGCGGAGGACGTTGGAAAAAGAGGAGAAACACCGGGTGGTATCGTTTTCAGACTGGCCGAAAGCCGATACTCGAACCGAGGCCTGCCGTGCGCTCTCGTTTTAATTACCATTTTTCTTCCTCTCCGATTTCTTCACCACCTCTGGCTCCAACCTGTACCAACGCCACCACCACCGCCGCCGCCATCATCGTCGTGTTCCTTCCCTTTTCTCCCCCGTTGCATCTTTTTTCGTTGTGGGAATTAAGGATATCGGTTTCCTTCCAGACTACCGCGAGCAGATCTTTCGACAAAATTGAATCTCGCGCCGAATGATGTGGTGAAACAGTTGTTCAATTTGTTCCCTAGTAAAATTGAATTGCGTAAAATTGATAATTCGTTGCAACGGTTACAATCTTCGATCGATGTTTTCGAATATCTCAATTCTATTATATTCCGCCATTAAGTATCGTTAAATGTTCTTCATTATTTAAAATATAAATACAAGAAAGTTAAAATTACATTAGCTTACATTACGGTAGCCTTCACGCAGAATGCAATTAAATTTAAATAAACTACTGTTGATTGTTTACGTCTACAATCAGACAATTAGTATAAATAAAAATAACACTGGTATTTAGGACGTAGAATTCGATGTCGTCGATGAGATAAGCTAGTAAGTAGAATGAGGATGATGGAACTTTCTTTGATTAGAACAATGATGGACGAAATTTATGATATGAAAGTTCACGATACAAACGTGATTTGCACCAAGTTCTGATTACTCTGTGGCAATCAATTAAAGAAAATCATTTTATCCGTGCATCTGTCATTCAACTTATTGTTGGCGCTATTATTGGCCAGGTAGGTGCCAAACCATTCTACTGCCAGCGACTCTGGTCAGACGTTGTCGTCACTTTCTACTTAAACAACTGGGCTCACGCTCTGAATATTCAAACGGTACTTTCATTTCTAAAAATCAATCTCTACAACAAATCTAACGTGTGTCCAAAGAAATCTACGTTACTTCTTTTTTATCTGTACGCACATTCGATAATTTAATGAATTTCAACAATTTTTCTACGTATAATCCTTTGTAGAAGAATTTAAGTAGAATAAGTAAAGTACCAGTGTGGAGAACACAAGATGGCGGACTAAGGACACCCATTCTAATAATTTCGCAAACGTTCTCAAACCAATTCGCTAACATCGTATGTTTAATCAAATCAAATCCACGTTATTCTTTTATCTTTAGCCAAGTGCCAGTTTCAATGTTAAATTACAATTTTTCTACTTGGGTGATTCTTTGTAGAATAAACGGTAATAAGTTTTAGAAATTATACTATACATATTATTATTATATACATTATATTAATATATTATACACATTATGTTATTATAACATAATACAAATTACACATTATATTATAATAATAATATATTATAAAATAAATTTAATCCAGAGACATCTACTCCAAACAACCATTCTAGTCCCAAATAATCAAAAATAAGTAATTTCAATATATTATAATAATAATATTACAAACAAATTTAATATTTATTCAATATATTATAAAATAAATTCAAATTGCCTCCAAATAACCAAAAATAAATAATTATAATATATTATAAAATAAATTTAATCCAGAGACATTTACTCCAAACATCCATTCTGGTTCCAAATAACCAAAAATAAATAATTTCAATATATTACAATAATAATATTATAAACAAATTTAATATTTATTCGATATATTATAAAATAAATTCAAATTGGCTCCAAATAACCAAAAATAAATAATTATAATATATTATAGAATAAATTTAATCCAGAGACATCTACTCCAAACAACCATTCTGGTTCCAAATAACCAAAAATAAATAATTTCAATATATTACAATAATAATATTATAAACAAATTTAATATTTATTCAATATATTACAAAATAAATTCAAATTGGCACCAAATAACCAAAAATAAATAATTACAGTATATTATAAAACAAATCCAGAGAGACATTTACTCCAAACCTTACTTTTTTCGCGTCATCCTTTTATTTCTATCTAAATTCTAGTCTCGTTGTAGTTAGGTGGCGATAAGCGATGCAGCGATTCCAACGAGATTCTAACGCTTGCGGTCTTCGTGGACTATCACCGACTCCGGCAGCGTTTCGTTTCGAAATGTCGTTACCCTGGGTGAAGGGATACTGTACGCGTGGTAACTGGTAGATATTTTTTTCTTTCCAGGTGAACAGCGGGAGGATAAGAAGGAGGTACGATGGAGACCAGTCTGACGGTCAGGCTTTCTGCATACGCGCGCCGCGGTTGGCTTGGCGAACGTGCGTGACCTAGGCTACCGTCGTTACGTAAGCAGCTCAAAGCGCGCAGTACGCGGCACCTCGCGACGTTATCTGCCTAAAAAGCGAACAATCTCTAATCTCTTTCCGATTGACGTCGTCGGCGGCTCGACAATATAAAATAAGAAAGAGGTCGCCGCCGCCGTGGGATCGCGGTGGCAACGCTGTGGCCTACGCGGACGCGAAGGCAGAAGCAGTTGAGAGTCACTGACGGCGAAGCTCAAGGTGAACGAGATTCAAAGTGGCAATGGTGAGCCGCGGTGAGCACGAGGGAGAGACTACCGAGGGTCCAACGTCCCTAATGCCTGCGCTTTCGCGTTGCACACGCTAGATACACAACAGGAGAGGCCTCTCGTTCCGTCTTCGTCGCGTTTCGATCCCTTCGCTCCGGGTCGTTCCCTCCTCTACCGGGTGTCTTGGATCGCAACCAAACACGAGCATATACGGGTACAGACAAATTTGCTTTCGCGTCGGTCATTTTCTTTTTTTTTTTCTTTTTTTTTTTTTAACTTAGAACCATCAACGACGAATGTATAAAAATTCAGAAACCATCGGAGAAGTTGGAGCATTTTCATTCGCAAAAAAAGAAAAGAAAGAAAGGAAGAAAGAAATTATAAATTGGTCGTGTCGATCGCTGCTCGGTGATCGTGGCGTTACGTTGAATCGAGACGCATCGTTATCGTGGAATTGTTTCATATTTATCCAACTTACTCGACTCGTTAGAAAACGTTCACCTTTCATTCTCACGTTCGCGTCTCTCGCAGCAAGCTCTCTCTTTGACTTTCAAACAATGCTCAGGGATCACGTAACAGTCGCATTTCCAGGGTCGTTATATAAGCGGCGGCAGCCTTTTTCCATCGATCTGTTCGAAAGAACACTCGAAAATATCGTATTTTCTGCCTCGAGAAACGCAAAACCCGCGTCTTCGATTTCGCAACGCTCTCCTCCTACTTCTCTCCCTCGCGACGCTGTTGTTCGCTTCGCGCGTTTCACGCGTGTGCACACGTACGTACACACTTGCTCTCTCGACTCGCGCACTGTTTTTCCCCACTCGCGCCTTACGTAAAGTCGAGTTTACGCAGGTCAGGATTCATGCGAGCACGCATGACCATTCCTCGGTATTTTGCTCAATCGTAGATTTCGAGCAAATGTGTGCTCGATTTATCTGAACGAGAAACAAATAAATCACCGCGCACGCTTCGAGTCGAAGCGATACTACCATTTGAAATTGACACCATTCAAAGATTCTTTTAAAGACACGTGTATATCTAATTTCGTTAACCATTGGCAACTGATTCGCCGACCATAACGAGCGACCAAACCGTGTACAATAATTCGTCGCTTCCCCTATTGAACTCACTCGTCTGTATGATATATAGAAATTATGGATAGAAACGATTAAGAAGTAATAAATTTGTTATTTGTTTCGCCTGTGTTATACTTAAATATAGTTGAAACTGAGAAAATATTGCAAAAAAAAATTCTCGACACGCGTTCAATCTCGAATGAAGCGACAAAATAATTTTGTGGAAACCATATTTCAAGGCATGTAAAATACGTACTTCGGGAATTTTTAATTTAATTCAGTTTAATTCCATCGCGGAGAACGTAAAGTGCAAAATATAATTTAGAATCGTCGAGTTTTTGTGATTTGACGTAGAATTTCTATAGTCACGTATAAATCCGTTTTCATTAAAATATGTGGAAATAGAATGATTAACATTCGCATTCAGAAGGTTAGTTTAACCTTCCCGCAGTGTGGAATTTCATTCAATTCAATCGCATTTGGAAACTTAAGAAACTATTTAGTAACGAAATATTAGTATCGAGTGAATCTACGACTTCTCGGTTTATGATTAAATGAAAAGTAAGAAACAACCTTGGCAACGAAATATCTACGTGGAAATAAATAATGAATGCTTCGAGTGATAAGAACCAATTGTTTTTCTCTCTTCTCTATCTGTCATATAGACTTTACGATCTTGTCAATATAGACATATTAGATAAATTGTGATACTTGTGGATAATAGTGTTTATAGCAGATATTTCTATTGGATATCTTTCTTAAATATATTTTCATCTCTTATCTCTAATTTTTTTTCTACGAAAACATTATTTTTTAGAATGTATCTTGAAATTAACAATTATACAAGCTACTCACGATGGATAAACAAAACAGAGATACCCATATTAGCGAAAATAAATCCTTCGTCGAATATAAATTGTGCAAATTGCATTTATTTCTAACAACTAATTTCTAATTAGGACGAACTTGCAACTTCAATTCAACGACGTGTTTCATTTCCCTCCAAAACATTATTTACAACCAAGAGTAAGAAATAACTTTGACAAAAGGTATGTATTTAAAAGGAAGCTAACGATAGAATCTAGACTATCTTTCTGAAACTACCTCGATCATGGAAAAGAAAACGGCTAGGGAATAAAATTGCCAAAAAAATAATCGGAATCACGTCACAGAAGGATCAACGGAAGCGAGCACGCTCAGCCAATATTAAAAATAAAACGCACGATAAATTTCCGTACGAAACGAAATCAAACTCGGCGAAAACAACGTTGAAAATCGATTCGGAAAGATTCGTGGCCCGTGGAAAGCTCGTAGCTTCTGTGTGTTTACAGGCGAACAGCTGGCGTGTTCCTTTAACTAGTGATGGGACCAAGCATGCAACTAGTTCAAGAAATAACGAGTATACTTCCCTCTGGAATTTTACTTTTTAACAATTCTTCGAGCCAAAAATTTTTCGAAATTCCACGGGATCAGGTATCGCCGTGTACACTGTTGTTTAAAAAACAAATTACTGCCAAATTACAGGAGCGCGAACGAGCGAAAATGTCTTGATAAACGTAGGTTCGTCAATTAGCAACAAAGTGAATCGAATCTTCGTGGACTATGTCTGAATCTTTTTTCAAGAAATGTTCGTAAATTCAGAAGAATTTTTTGAATGAATATATTGTTATATTGATATATTAATATTGTGAGTATATTGTTATGTCAATATTATGAATATATTGTTATATTGATATATTAATATTATGAGTACATTGTCATATTAATACGTTAACACAAAAAATTTTGAAATTTTATCAAGGCAGGTTTCGAAATTAGCCTGAGTATCTATAGTAGAATAGAATGCTCCAATATCCAAACATTCTATTATCTAAGCAGTACACTCAACAGTCATAAATTTCCTTTTATCTTTACTTTTTCCTATTTTAAACTATTTCATATACGTTACTATGAAAGTAACATATGACAACATATGTTTGACGTGTCTTTCATAGTCGCTAAAATACAAGACGCAACATTTTACTAAAAGAACATTGTGGAGCACGTGGAGAGATCATATTTGTTACATTTAATTCCCTGATAAATCAATCTCTTGTTCACGAGCAGCGAAGACGTAAACATTTCTCTACAAACTGAAACACGACTTGCGAAATCTGAAAGTGAAAGACACATCAGAGAGAAGTGATTGTTCCGAAAATCCAATCAACATACTTGCCTGTCCACTACAAGTTCATACGAGAGGCTCGCATTCTGCGACTTTTATTATTACTTTTTACATGAAACTTGACTCGGCTTTTTGAACACGTACTGAACTTGATCCCGTCACTGCACGTCCAGCTATTCTTTGCGCAGCGCGTCGCACATTTATTTTTAAATATTCGCGCGCGTTCTCACTCAATGTTTTTTTCTTCTCGACGATAACGCGTAACACGCCCCGCTGGAAAGTTGAAAATCATCGAGTGTACAGCCTTGGCACACTCTCTCTCTCTCTCTCTCTCTCTCTCTCTCTCTCTCTCTCTCTCTCTCTCTCTCTCTCTCCTTGACTCGTCTTCGATNTGTAAAAAAAAAAAAAAAAAAAAGCGGAAAAAAAGAGAAAAAAATGGTACGGTTCTCGGATGAAATCTCCCGTTCGGCAAAAATCGAGTGAAACTGGTTGAATCACGCGAAACGTAATAATACGTGTGCTTCATGCGATCACTGCGGACTGACGATAAAGCTCGAAAGTCGAAAGCCACGCGAAAGTCTTCGACGCGTGTTATTTTTTAGGATAGCTCGTCGAAATTTCCTAGCGTTTTATCGTCGCAATAAAAATCGATACAGAAGGTATCTTCTCTCGCGGCACGAAGACTCACTCAAACACACAAATATATCCACTTCTAGTTTGATTAATAGAGGGGGGGAGCGAGAGCGGTCGGATCCACTTAAGCTTTGGAGATTGGCTTTTCCATCCGCGAGCCGGAATATCCGTGGGGTGGAATCGCTCGCGGGTAGAGAGCCGGCGATCTTCTTTCGTCGATGGGAAGAAGAAGTAACTCCTCAGACCGCGCGGACAAGCGAGTCAAGATGGGGCGAGACAAAGCCTCCGGTATATCCGGAGGAAAATGGAAGGCCGGGGTGAAAACGGTTCGCTGCGCCGCACGACGACGCTTTCCACGACGAGGAATTTCGTCGATTGATGGAATTCTCGCGAGACGGCGAGGGGCCAACGAGGAGCGAGGGAAATCGAGTGCGATCGCGAGCCCTTCTCGTTTAACTCGATCTCGTTACGTCTCGTTTCTTTCTTTCTCTCTCTCGGAAAGACGCGTCTCGCTGTTCGCTTGACGCCTCTGTCTCTCTCTCTCACTCTCTCTCACTCTCTGTCGTAACTAACTTCTCTGGTTGTTGCTCTGTGTGTGACTCCTGCTACTTTATCTGCATCGTCAAAGGCCGGCTTTTACGGACGCGCATCAGCAAAACCACACCGCCGACATCAAAGTAACGACTCGTCGCGCGTATAACAAGGGGGTCAGGCTCGTTTCCGTGTCAGCCGGAAAAGAGAGGACGGAAACACGGAGGGACGGACGGACAGAGAGAAAACTAGGAGAAAACGACGAGAGAGGGATGACAGAGTGACGTGTAACGAGAGAGCCAGAGAAAAATAGAGAAAGAGAAAAAGAGTGGTAGGGGGATGGACAGGGGAAAAAAGGAGGGAATCGATAAGCCCGAAAATTCGAAACAACGGAGATTGAAGATATTCGGACGCGTAACCTAGTTTCAATCGCGGCGACACCTGCGACGGTATTCGACGATGGATTGTCACCGAAACGATAAATACAGCGCTGCGTCGCGACGTCCGAGACACACGCGCACAGGTGCAGCAACGCGTGCATGCACAATACGTGGGACAAATAACACGTCGAATCATAACTTGGAAAGCACCTGCCCCACAGGATAGTAGATCGGTGGATAGCCGACAAATCCCACCGTTACTATGACGACAGCAGCTCGTTCTGGACGCTGGCTGACTGTTAGCTTCTTTCCTAACGAGAGGAAAACCCGTCACCACGGCGGCGCTGGCAAGGGCGAACCGGACACGGAGAGAAGGATTTAGCGGGCGTGAAAGGACTTAGGATGCGAACGGGGCGACGGGGCTCGAAAGATAGAAATCGCAACGGTGAAAGTGTCAGCAAGATGCCCGGGGATCCTCTCGTTTTCCTCGTTGCTCGCTCGTGAAACGGCATAATGGATATTCCCCCCGATTTTTTTTTTCTTTTCTCCCTTTCTGTTTTCTTTTTCCCCGCTTTATCCCCCGCTCCGGAACGACTATAGCCGATATATATATATACACACACACCGTTCAACGAGCTTCAATTTATTTTCCTCGACTTTCCTCGCGATCCTTTCTTCCACGGCCATCGACTCGATTAGAAATCGTTGAAAAGTGTCTCGAAAGATATCGAGCCCGGTCGGAAAGGGGCCGAGAGATTGAATGGGTAGCGAAGCGCAGGATGCGAGCGATTTTTTGTTACGCCCGTCTGCAGACACGTTGCTACTTAATTGCACGCGCGTTAATTACAAGCGGGAATGCGACGCGGACGAAGGACAATGAGGCAGGGGGCAGACGCATTCGATTCGTTCCCTTCGAGCACGGATTTAGAAAACAACGGGACCGCCACCTGAAATACCTCGGTCGAAGGATATCTTTTTTTCCCTAATGAGAAGCCCCGGCGAAAGGGATGTAGAGGGTGTGTTTGTGTGTCTGTGTGTGTGTGTGTGTGTGTGAGACGATGCAGCGTGGGGCGAGGGAGCAGCGAGCCTGAGCGAGTACGGTAAGACGAGGACGGGAACGTGAGCGCGCGATTGCGTTGGTGATTCGACGGACGCGACGTAGCAGGGAAAACGAACCACCGGAGATGGAAGACGAGGGGTGAACTTGGTTTGCATAATGCCTCTGCCCGCTCAACTGCGAAGCGTAAGCTGTTTTACCATTTCCATCGACAATAATCCTGGTAAAATATTATTTTAAAGGCGCAAACGCTCAGCGAGACGCGTCTCCTGGATTCTCTCTTCTCTGTGTACGTCCACCCCTCGTTGTACATACGTGCGCGAGCGCGTATATACGTGCATCTATGCACCGCGTGTTTGGTATTGGCGCGTTTCATAAGACGAACGCGGTAAGTAACGAAGCGTGTACGACACATTCAATTTCCACCTATGTATGTAGAGAAAATATTCGCTCGCGCGTTTTACGACAAACAGTCCGCTTGCGGAACGAAACGAGTACGGTCCGAACAAGTGCGAACCGTTCGTTCGTCCGCAGACGTGTTACAGAAATTGAAGAAAACGCGCTAAAGTCGATTCTTCTCGGAGACGTAACTCGGCCACCCACACCGTCGATACTGTCATCCTTTCGACAGCAAATTTCAATTAGCCGCGTGACGAGCGCTTCGTAACCGAATCCCATCTAATTAACGATTGATCGCACTCTCGATGACGCAACGAACGGTAACGAACTCCGCGTCGTGTGAAATAATGCACGATTCATTGGGTGTATCGCACGCGTGTTTGCTCGCCAGCAAGCGGTGCGGCGCTAGCGCGAACGTGAGCGAGCACGCGTGTGTACACGCGCGTTCGACAAACAGGCGAAGGACCGGGTGGGATCGGGTTAGCAGGTGTGCTAACATCACTTGCGTTAATCTTCAGCCATAACTCTAGAAACCGTGGCGCTGCTGCGAACGTTGCGCGAGATATCACGCGTCGATTGGCAACCGAGCCGAGTGACTGTGTGCGCCCGCTAGACTAGGCTAGATCGATTCGATGCCTCCCGAGGCGCGCGGATGCGTCTCTTTCTCGAACGCGACGAAAGCGATTGACCCATAAAACGCTTGGGATTCGACGAAGGAGGAAAGATTCTCCGAAAGAGAAATCGCGACCGAGGGACTGTAGGGAAGCTACCGTGGATTCACTCGGGAAGATGTTGCCGTTCAATAAGCGAGAAAACAGAGCCGGCCTGACACACTCTCTCTCTCTCTCTCTCTCTCTCTCTCTCTCTCTCTCTCTCTCTCTCTCTCTCTCTCTCTCCTTGACTCGTCTTCGATAAAAATAATTGTAAACGACCGCGCGAGAACATCGCGACTCTGATCGGTGGCCATCATGCTACGGTTTATCACGACGAACAAGCTGTCGACGCGTTTAACCGACATCGTTCAAGAGAGATCCCCTCGTTGCCTTGTTCTCTTTCTGTCTCCAACACTCTCGCTGAAATATATCGCGCAGCGGCTGACAACACTGAACTGCTTAACAAGTTAATACGGTGGAATTTAATATCGAAATATTGAAATAAATAGGACGAGTGACACGCGTGCAACTTGATATTAGAAAAATTAGTTGCTCCGTCATCGTCGAAAATCCCGTTAACTGAACACTTTCGTGTCCCTGTTAATTTCGGACGTTTCAAAGGCTCTAAACACGGCGAATTTGCAGAATACTTTGATCATAAGAATTTCCGGAACATTGAAATCACCAAATTTGACAATGAAAACGAGCTGCTGTCCGTTGAGATAAAAGGAGGCAATAACTTGCGAAATAAAACAAGAAATTTCATTCTTTGAATCGGTCTCAATTCGAGTTTCTGCGAGTTTCTTGCACTTTGTAATACTTTGTAACACAATTGTTACTATATCACTGTCGATTGTTAATATATTCTATAATTGTTAATATATTCTATAATAGATTCTTTATTATGTAAACTTATTACTTAACCCCTTGCCTCGCGATTTTGTCTTGTTAGCATCGCTCACTCGTGATTCGCCTCACTGTCTCGGACAATTGCTTGTACAATTCGAAAAATTAAAATTTTTCAATTTCGAAAATTCTGCAGCGCTGTAATTCGCCGTTTTCTTTCGAGACAATAATTATTATCGTAAGACAATCGAAGCTAATTATTATTGCAAGACGCAAATGGTTAGTCTTTCCAATTCTGGAACAAAAACAGTGTTCGTCGAATGACGAAAATCCACGCGAGGCTCCAAGAAAAGGAAATTCGCTCGCGAGCGAAGATAAATTACCGAAAGAAGGAGAGAAGAAACGAAGGAGGGACACGAGACGAGGTCGTATTGAAATTCTATTTCTGCTTTGCCTTTGAAGAGCAGCTAGAAGAATCAAGGATTCTTTCGAGGCACGATACAATGCCGTGTATCTCTCGTAAGCTGCGGATTGTTTCCATTGATTGCTCGATGCTGAAGCGTTCGTTACCGTCCGTATTACACGTGCGAACGTAATTTATCAGGGATCGTTCCGCCGGCGACGTATTCACGCCTGGACACGTTTTTAAACTCGAAATAAAGCAATAAATAACGACGCGAAACAATGAGCTGCGCCAACAAATTTATCGCTGCCATTTCTGAAATTACCTAGAAAGAAAGAAAAGTAACTCAACTTCGATTGCCGCGAGATTTTAAATAATTTCTCATTCGAGTCGATTCAATTGCTCGTACGAATAATAATAAATAATAAGCAATTTGACGTTAGATTATTTGGATTATTTGTGTCTGCGATGCAGCTGACATGTGATGTGATTAGAAAATGTGTTTGAAAAGTTGCTTAAACATTAAAGGAATTATTCGAATTCGAGTTGTTTTTCGAAATTTTCATTTGAACGGCCTTCGGTAGCCAAGTAATGGAATAATTTTGAAAAATGAATAATAACGAGAGTATTGTTATTCTAAACAACATTTAGTTAAAGACGAAGGCATATTATTCAATTCAAGTCTTTAATATATCATTCGAGTGATATAAGACTGAACGTTTGACTCCGAAAATGTTTCTCGTGGCTCGAGAACGGTGGTAAGAATTTTTATTCTCGGAGACGTGGACTTTTATTTTCTTTCACCCTTGTCGGTCGTTTCCATTCGCGCGTTTCGTCGAAAACGATCGTTGCGAAAACGATACCATTTGCTAATATGATTCGAGGATGACTTCGTGGAATACAGTTGTTTCCGTTAGAAAAAGTCAATATGTGGAACATTTCCTTGGAGCACGAGGCAAACAAAAAGTTACAATCTGATGTTCAAGCAACCATGTGAAAATTCCTCCACATCATGCGATCTGAAACTATTCTTCGATCTGAGACTCAACGTAAGTCGATGTAATAAAATATATTTTGCTTTCTATTAATTGTTTAATTTCGTAGGTACATTAACAATTAAAATTCAATTTTCAAACAACGAATGATTTACTCTGATTTATTGAATAAAGATGAGACTTCCACAATTCTTATAACATCGAGAAATCACAAAAAGTAACACTAGTTTAGGTGTCTTTCTTTGCCAATAATGTGCGTTTGGTAAATAATTCACAACGTACCGAATCGTTTAAGACAGAAGTGGCTAACTGACGGCCTTTGCCCCCACTTTCCTAAGCGCTAGCGCTATCCCCTCCACTAGTGACTTCTCTATCAAGCGCAGTGGAGGGGATAGCGCTAGCGATCAGGAAAGTAGGAGCAAGGGGTCGCCAGTTCTGGCTCAGGACATGAAATAAATCCAGTGAAACATCAAAGATTCACGCTGAGAGCATAAAACGAATGTCTGGATTTCTGTGACTTTTCGACTTTTTCGTTTTCGACGCAATACATTTTTACATCCAACTGAACATTTATTCAAAAATACAAACGTGGAAAGGGAAACTTGTACAATGGTATTCCAATATTTTTGTGGTTCAACTGTATTTTCCAAAAAAAAAAAAAAAAAGAAAGAAAAAAAGGATAAAGAATACTAGAAATACAATCAGGAGACATCAATCCTCTTCGAAACGCCCACTTATCTCCTCAAACGTGCTTTTGCCAAAGCAAGAAACACGACTTCCCAAAACCCCGCCGAAAGTTCGCGCAACACCGATAAATCACGGACAAAAATAAAACCGAGACTCTGCGAAGAGTCGTTCACTCGCGTAAGCGGCCCTTCCGAATCGCGTCCCGGCGATACGTCCGACTCATTCTTCCAAGGCGAGGGAACGCTCCACCCTTAGAATCGGGACGCGGGATTCGCGGCAGCACGCATAAATCGTAAATAATGCAGGAGACGAGCAAAGGAAGGCTAAAGGGGGCACCGGTTGCTCGTTCATTCGTATCTACAGGTTGCAGATTTCGCTATGGGTATTCTGGAACGGTTCCAGCCACGATGGAGAGAGGAAAAAGGAGGAGGAGGAGGAAGAAGAAGAAGAAGAAAAAGAGAAAGAAGAAAAAAAATGGGGCTGCTCTCTCTCTCGGCCGTGGTCGAGCCGATAGAGAAACAAATTAGAATTCGAGCCCCGGTGGGGAGGCGGTGGCGGCGGTGGCACGACCCTTCAAACTGCAGTTACAGCGGCCAATTTGCTCCAGGGCCGGTGCCACAGGAAATTGTAATTTATAGTGTAACCGTGTTCGACCTTATAAATTCCGATGAAACAACCGGCTGGCAAACGCCGCGGAAAATAAATTCGACGGGCACGATTTTCGCGGGGATCGACCGCGAATCGCTGAGAGCTTAGGAGGAGGGGGAAGAACAGAACAAAATATCAAATCGTGCCTACGTTTTATACGTACTTTTCAAAGTTTACATTGTTAATAAATATAATTTATATTGTACATTTTTATAATTCATCCTTCGATATAACCCCGGAAAATTAAATCTGCGAATGGGGTGCGAACGAACCATCCGCACAAAGTGCTCGCGATCTCTTCGAACGTAAAATTCCTCCAAAAATCACGGAGCACTCGAGACAAAAGATACGACGACGTAACGACGGAAATGAGGACAAAACCGGAAATAGAATCGTTCGACGATCGGAATGGCGATCGAAGCGAGTGTTGATGCCAGACAATGAAAGACACGTGCCGCTGAAATCGTATTATAAAGATCGAGTACTGGAATAACCGAGTCAGCGAGGGCGAAAATGAACAAAACAAGAGAGAGAAAAAGAGTGAGAGAGAAGGGGAGCAGGCGAGCAGGACGAAAGACAGGGATGGAGTGGAAATGGCAGTGCGCAAGCGCAGAGCACATCCTTCCTTCGCGAAATGCAGGGGGCAGGATGCAGCTCGGCTTCAGGGTCAAGGACGATTCGATGGAACGTGCACCCCGCGCCTCCTTTGCTCTGACAACGTTCCAGAGTGGAGGATCCTCTGCGTCTCAACCACGATCCCTCGGCACTCTGACCCCAAAATGGCAATGAAAACTTTCGTCACGCGCCCAAAATCATTCCTTTCTTCCTTAAATGTGATAAAACAAAATTTTACGCGAGCTTGGATCTGCTTGAAATCTTCGAGGCGTAAAACGTAATTATTCTTTCTGTGATTAATAATAAAATTCAAGGGAAAAATGGGATTGTTTCAATCGTTAGACGTATCTAGAGAAATTGAAAAACAGACCAACATTTCTAATTATCTTATATTCTCTGATTTTTCGCTCGTCTCTAATTTTTCGTTCTCTCGTTTTTCCAGACTGAATTTGTCCTTTGGTAAAAAAAAAAAATTGCGAGATAGACAAATAAAATAGTTAAATTTGCAAATTTAAAAATTTTATCGGCAATAAGTAGATTAAATTTCTACGTTCGAGCACGCGTAAGATGAAATAAATCCTACATGGAATATCGTAATACAAATACAATGTTTTACATTTATATTTACATCATTAGTATTTATACATCGTGATACAAAGAATATCGTAATGTTCCTTTAAAGCGTGCAGAAAATCAAGAAATAAAACCAGACGTCTCAAGTCACCGCTGATAATCACATTCGTGCGATACATATTTGACGCAACATTGAAACTCATTCGAAAGAAAAGAAATTCACCAACTTCTACATCCACGTCTAGCTTCATGTTTTCCCTAATGCACCAGTAATTACACGTTATAAATATGTCACAGATGAAAGCGGTTCGTCGTCAAAACGCGAACGCCTGGCAACTGTATGTATTTTAAACACAAAATAAATGAAAAATGTCAGTCACGATCAAACTCGCGTGTCGCTTATTAATCGATGGTAGAAATTCACTGGCACACCTTACACGCAATTTCGGGATCAATTAACAATCTGAGGCAGCGTTTTCTCAATATCATTTTTTCTTTTCTCGAGCCACATGCTCATTTCACGAGAGCTTTGTCAAACTTTGTCACAAGATATATACGAGTAGGAGTTTCTGTTAAAACTGTGTCTCTTATCATAATTTTACGATGCTGTAATTTTATTCAGTAATAATATCGAATAATTCAAATACAACGAAATTATTTATTGAAAAATTACGACACGCGATACATCCCACGTTTCTAAGCGACGCTGATATTAGAATTTTGTAACGTCAAGTAATTTCACTGCAAACAACACCAAGATACAAGTCGAAATTTTTATTAAAATTTTTGTATCTCGTTTCACAGCCACGTGAGAATAGACTCGAATGTTCCGACTTAGAAAAGCCCTTTGCCTCCCTTTTTTCTTTTTCTAATCCACCGTCGAGTGAATTACAGTCTTTATCGATCCGTAGGATCGATCAACGGGTCGATACGCAATTTATTCAAAATTGTCACGCGTCACTATCGCATTATTATAACGCGACACGGGCTATTTTGGCATGGTTGCGTGGCACTGCCACCATGCAAAAGGGGATTTTATCAAGCTTGCGTAATTGCTGCGTTATTCTCTCGCAGTTGTGGAAGATATCGCGATGCTCGAAAGGATATTTCGAAATGACTGGTATATTTTTCGAGAAATCTGACCCGCTTCGGTTTTTTTCTTTCTTTTCTCATAAAATATCGTATAACGTGTATCTTCGATGTTTTTTTTTTTTTTTTTTGATGACTTATACGAGAGAGTATATTTTAGAAACGAAAAATTGATTTTGGACTTGGATATTATTTTGCCAATTGAAGAGATAACGAGATAAGACATATACATACTTAATCGTATTTCTGAGTAATACGCTTCTCACCTTCTCATCAATACGCATTCTTGCAACGAAATTCGTTTATTGATGATAAAAGAATTTGCAAATTTAACTGTTTATTTTTGGCACATGTGATTTTGACACCAGGGGAGAAATTCAGTTGGAAAAACGAGAAGTTGGTCACGTGAAATTAAATCAAATTCAGCTTCAATGATATTTCTTAAACGACAAACATTTATCGTAAGTGTGTCATTAAAAATTTACTGCACATTATTAGCGTTGTTTAAGAGAAACTGTTAAAATTGCATCACTAAAGATATACGTACGCAGAGTGACGTGCACGAAATTTTCAACGAAGCGCGACCCCTCGCCTCCTCACTCTTTTGAAATCTAATAAAACGTCGTCGCGCAAAGTCGAAGCAAGTTTCGATAATACAGTCGAACCTTCGATAACTCGAACCCTCGAGGGAAGAGAAAACATCTCCCAGTTATGGAGATCCCGTCTTATCGGGCACTCGAATGAGAGAAGTTTAATAAACGGCAAAATTCAACTTGCCTCCGGCTCTGTACAGCTAATTTTTCGAACTGAAGGCACAAAGGGAGGCATGATTCTCTTTTTAAAACTTTCACTTGGAAAGAAAAAGAAAGGAGAAGAAAAATGGCTCACCCGAGCAACGAGGTTTTCACACTTTTTTTTGTTATAAATCCTCGTAACGCGGGTTCGCCACTTTGTCTAACCTGTTGATACGAATTCACGCAACGAAACGAATTTCGGATGGACTGGATTCGAACTCGAGCTTTCACACTCGTGCACCAGATGTATATTTCTGACATTTCTTACCGAGACGATGATAAACTTACGTTTCAGACAGATTTATTGCGACAACAGTCAGAGTCACACGCCGGTAAAGTAAACATTCAGACAGAAGATCGAAGAGAGAGAAAGAATGTGACGAATGGGAAGCAATCTAAACTCGAAACATGAGAAAATGGACAGAGAGGGGAGGCCCGATCGTAATTACAGACGCACGAGGACAATGACGGCTGCGTTGAAGCCGCGTCACGCTGTTTTCGAGAGAGTTATTGAACGGCGCGAATTTACAATAACGTGATCATCACGTGGTTAACAATAGCACGATAAGACATAGCCGGATAAAATATACGACAAAGTCAGATAAAGAATGGCATGTGCATCGAGCACGGATACAACGCAGACAGTTCAGAAAGAAAATTCGAACGAAATTGCCTATTGCTGCCTTGTTTACCAACCACTTTTTGTTTCTTCTTTTTTTTTTTTTTGATAGCCTTTTAAACACACACACGAGAAACATTCGTACATGTGTGTGTGTGTGATAAAAATGACGAATGAAGAGACGAGAATAAAACAAAGTGCGAATATTTTATTCACGTAGGAGAACAAGGCGTCTGAATAAGGCAATAATTATCGATGCAATTAGCATGCTGTCGCATTTGAAACGGAACGTAAGTCGCAACGATTATATTTATCTGCTGTACGAGCAACGCTCGGCTCTCCGATCTGACAAACAACGATAACCGATTTGAATAAACAGCGTTGAAAACAATCAGAATCGTGGGACGATACGTTGCCTCAGTCGGTTCTTTAATTACAATTTCCTTTTCTCTTCCGTTTCTTTTCAATTTAATCAAGGATTTGAGTAAACGACGACGATCGTTAGAAAATAAACAGAATCACGGGGGACACGGTGGGGACACGTTGTTTGAAAAGTTATTGTATCGAATTAATTACGCGTTTTCTAGACAGATGATGCGGCATCTCTCGTTTGAGAGAGAACGAAGAACACGTTTCCTGTGTAATTAAATATACACCGTTGCCTGTACGTGAATTATTCCAACGATGGGAGAATGAGCCTTCGATAGATAGTTCTAGCGAATGTACAATTTCCTACGATTCTAATGGCAAGTGTATAATATATATGTACCAGATTAATATAATGAGATAAATTCTATTCTATTAGAGAATAGACAAACGTGAAAAAAAACTGGACCAAAAGATGGATCAACTATGATGGAAATTCTCTTACATTGTGAACAAAGTGTGTCAGATCTATCAAAATACATTTGATTAATATTACAGCAGAACCTCGTTTGTGCGAATCAATTAATTCTAAGCGTCAGGTATATGAACTCATAACTAATCAATTTCTGGTATCCGAACGTTGGCTCTTATTATCGAAACAAATTGGAGCAAGTTCCGGAGATAACCATTATTCGAACAAACAACATTCTATTGTAATTACAATTCAATATATATATATATATATATATATATATATATATATAAAAGAATTATTATAGACAAACAAAACTATAATTAATATAATCAATATATTAATTATTATTTATTTACCAACATTACAATAGATAAAATATTTATTCAGTCGAGATTTATTTCAATATCACTTTTGAAATTTTAATGTGCATGAAATTCTGATGCGGAACCAAGAGTTCCTATAATAAATATAAATTAATATATAAATTATATATTAATTAATATATAATACAATATATATTAATATTAAATAACATATAATATAATTAACATTATAATATTCATTTAATAATAATGTATAATTAATATTATAATATTTATAATTAATGTTCTGCAGTATTTACAAATTAAATAAACATTACACGATATATATATATTCGGACAAACGAGGTTCCACTGAACTTTTAACAAAGCTATAATTCACCGTTTACGCGAACCATGTAACATTTCGCGTTAGCACCTCAAACTTTCGTACTTTTGAATTTTAACTTGATCAACACCAGCAAGAAAGAAAGAACCCACCCCTCCTCCCAGAAAAAAAAAAAACAAACGTTTGAAGCAACGCGTCTCTTGGCTGAACATTCGTTTATTCGCTGTTGCGCAACATACACACACACAGCCGTGCGTAAATATCGCAAATAATTAATTTAACATCGAGCCAACATCGCGCAAATAACATCGATCGTTTATTCTCGGTCGTAGCCGAGTGCACGGTCGGTCGAACCGGTGCATTTACACTGCTTCGTCGCCGCGGCTCTGCGTAAGTACACGCATTTATCAGATTTAAAAGATGTATGCACTCTTACGTACGTATGTATGTACGCCGTACGTTCGTTATTAATGCATGCACGGCATACACAACTGTATCTACGGCCGCGAATCTAAATTTATTGTCTGCGCGCGCGTACACGCCGTGCACCGGCCAACTCGCGCCATTTTTCCACTCCAACCTCGCCTTTCTCCCACGGTTTACCTTCGCAATGTCCATTTCCTCGCGTTTCTTCAAAACGGACGTCCATTTTTTTTTTTTTTTTTTTTTTTCATATTTCTTTAAAACAAACACGGAGGCGAGATCACGTTGAGTTTGGAAAATTCCGGTGCGTTGACGTGGTTTGGCGTGGTTTGAACCGATGGGAGTTTCAAACCGATGGGAATCTTTCGGGAATTGAAATTGAGATCGCGATCGTTCGATCGTTGCTCTCCATCTCTCCCGGCTTGTCTCCAGCTATTTTTCTATCGTCTGAAACGAACCGCGAACGAAAACAGGGGACTGTTCGTTCAGTTGACTCCTCCGGAAGTTTGCGAATGTCTCGCACTGTTTCGTTCGAGGATTTTTCAATTCTTTCGTTACGATATATATATATACGTTATCTATTGACGTATTGAAGTAATCACACATTAGAAATACACAACGCACTTTTCTCGAGTTTTTTTTCTATTTCTTCCATTCGACGGTGGAATTATTGTAATAAAACAATCTTTCTTAATCTACCAAAATTCGGAGAAGACTTGGCTACAATTTTTAATCTCCTAAAAGTATGAGATTTGATTTTTGTTTGAAAAAGAAAAAAGATTCTATGCCTTTGTCAAAATGCTAGCAGAAAATTTTAAAAAAAGATCCGAAAATAATTCGATCAATGTGTACACTTTCGGCGCGAGGTCTCTTTAAATTACTAATAATTCGAAAACTGAGAGTACCATTGTTCAACTGCATTTTTCTCCCCGGTTTATTTCAATCCATTCGTTTTCTACTTGTTCTTTTTCTATTCTTCTAACGAACAGTTCCCGATGCCCGCATGTACCATCCGCCGGGATTGTTTAATTATTTACTTTATTTCAACGGACAATTACTCACGGACGATCAACCTCGATCGGAGAGCCAGAGGTACAGTTACTTTCGCCGAAGTCATTTCTCGGACAGAAACAATAAATTAGCGGAAACGTTTCGTTATTTGAAATAACAATTTGCCCAACCCTGTTTTTCACACTCTAGAAATCACGAGAAAACCTGTTCCGTTCTCCACGGCTGCCAGCCGTTGCAAAGATAATAAATGGACGTTGCGAATAAAAGCAACGCGCCACGCGTCTATTTATAAAGTAATTTATTAGTTTCTTTTCCCACCGCTCGGGCAAGAGTGCAAGACAAAAAAAAGAGAGAGAGAAAAAGAGAAGGAAAAGGAAAAGAAAGACGAACCGTAAAGTTGAAATCCACTCGATCCGCGTGGAACGTAACGCTAAGTTATCGCTCGCGAGAGGTGCCAGACCAAAACGATGCTACAAATTTCCCAAGCTAAGTCGTGATTAAGGCTAACGGTACAATAACGCATCGCGGGCCCGATAAATATGATATCTATTCTAAATACACGGCAATTAACGCGTTGCTTTGGAGAGCTGTCTTCGCTCGAGTACGTTGTATCGCGGCATTTTTTTATCGTGGCGTGCGGCGGTTTTTATTGAATTAAATTCCGCCGGCACCATGAAAAAAACATGAGCCAGCTTGGTCCAGTAACCAAGGGGGTGCATGCGTAAAGAGCGGCCGAAAACGAAAGGCTTTCCTAATTTTTCCATCGGCCATACTCGTGAAACGCCGAATTAAAAACGAGAAAGTACCTCTCGAATTGAATCACGTTGTCGCGATTAGATTCTTTTTTTCTTTTTTTTTTGAGGGGGGGAGGGGGAATTTTCATGGACAAGAATTTATTATTCTCCAAGTTTTAAAATTCTATATCTTCGAGTTTTCATACTTGAGAATTTAAAATTTGTTAATTTACGACTCTTGCAGTTTCAAGTTTTTCAGACGCACAGATTAACATTTTCTTTCGATCATTAAGAGTTTTAACTGTCCAAATTTTCCAAGTTTCAAGTTTCCTTCTTTCTTTTCGCTTAAAGTTTCAGATTTCCTTTCGAATCTTCGAGAGAAGTTTCGAATTTCAAGTTCCAACTTTGAAACCTCCAAGGTCTCGATGTTACCATTTTTTTCTCCCACATGTAAAGCTTCGAATTTTCAGATTTCGTACTTGCAACTTCGTAAATCTTCGAAGTTTCCAATTTAGTACATTGTTTCGAAACTTCAAAATGTCTCAAATCTTTTCAACTCCCACGATCTTCGAAGTTCCAGCCTCTCAACTTCCAAACTTTCAACTCCGTCGTATTTCATTCTCGTACACGACAATCATTTACACTGTCTTAATTAATTCATGACCTTTAATTTTTCTGCAGTATCTAAGGGGACCATTAAAAGACGAGAAAACAAAAAAAAAAAAAAAAATACAAGAAAGCGAGAAAAGGAAAAAGAAATCGCAACTACGAAGAGAAGAAGCGAAAAAGTTCACGGGAAAACTGTTTTGAATTTCGCAGAGTTTTACGCGAAAGAGCTGCCCCTTTAAGCAAGGTCATCCAGCAGCTGTTCAACTCGAACATAATACTCGAAATAATCACTTTCGCGTTATCTCGAAAACGCGCGAGCAAAAAAGCATCAACAACGTCCACTATCAGCTGCACGGTGCACGGAGCAAAGGTTACACGCCGATAAATCTTCGTATCAACGTCTCGGTATCAGCTGCAGCGACGACTTCTCTCCGCCATTGATTAAAGCGTGCATAATACACTGAGGGGACGACGTAACAACAACCGTGTTTCGAGTGGGCGACTATCGTTTTTGACAGGCGGATCTCTCCTTTTTCGAGGAGAGAGAGAGAGAGAGAGAGAGAGAGAGAGAGAGAGAGAGAATTACGTCTGTGGGCTGCGCGGCCTCCGAACCGGAAGTTGCCTCTAACGCGCCACCACCGCGGGCACAAAGGGCGTCGCTTAAAAATTCAATGCATTTCAAATTGGTCAGGAATCGTCCCGCGCTCCCCGCGGGACCCGGCTCTCGTGGCTTAATTTTCGCCGGCGTTGCTATTTTTTCAAGCTTTCAACGCGCGCGGGCTATCGTTTTCCTTCGTCATCGAAAATTTAAACGTTCGTTTTCGGTGAATCTCGAAAGAACCGGTGCCGGCTGGAACGATCGTTGTTGCTCTCGCCTAGTTGGCTAGCTCGACTCGAACACATCGCGACTGCTCTTTCGATTCCTCCACCTCTTCGAGGTCGAATTTTCCGTTCTTGTCCCTTTCTCGAATCTTTTCCTCCCTCTTGAAATTTAATTTCTTTTTTTGTCGTTTACTAGAGGCTTTTATTTATTGGAAATACTGTGATCTCTTTGTTACGAATACTATTGATATCTATATTAGAGAAAACTCCTTTTTAATGTTTGCTTTAATGTTTGCCTAATGTTTGCAAACTATTGCTTTCTGTCACGCCTGAAATTAACTAACTTTAAATATAAATTTCGATAAAATTTCAAACTCGATTTTCTCGAAAAAGTGGGTTTTAATGAGACACCCTGTGTATATTTCACTCTTCTTACGTTCATATTTCCCTCCTTTCAATTATCAGATATTTCCGAGTTTTTTGCAACTTAAGCCTCGTTGTCGAAAGTGCACTTTAACTTCGAAAATATCAACTTCTCCAGTTAAAGCGAATATAACGGGGTAGTTGGAGAATAATTGAAATTTCATATTAATTTTGCAAGTCTCTCTGTCGACCCAAGTTTGCACGCGCAATTGCGAAATTACGCCGATCAGAAGAAGAAGATGAATATTTACGACGAGAGACGGCGGTATTGAGTCGATGATAAAGGACCGCGCATCGTAAATCAACATCGGTCTGCAACAGGGGATCGTTCGTCTCCGGGCGTAACGAGAATCCTTCTGTGTCGGTTCGGGTAATAAGCCAGCATTAGGTGTCGTTTAACTAACAATTACGAACGTTAGTGACTGTTTATCGTTATGCAACCACCGTGTCGATGCAGCACGTACGCATTAAGTTTATTAACAATCGATGTCTCTCTCAATACCGTGGCCATCGCGCGAACCGCACGATCCTTCGAACAGGTACAGTAAGCCCCGTTTATCGATACGCATGTTTGAAAGATGTACGAGATATCGACTGATGTCTAATTCAAATTAATAGCGATCAGCTCCAACTTAGTACTATTCGATGAAAGTCGATCAAATTGTCGGACAAAATTGGCCTCTAGGTAGGATTCATTTGTTTTCTCAAACGCTGTCAAACCTGATCAAAAGGACAATGGAACGTTAGTTTTAATTCTTAATTAAGAGACAGGACGACTCTTGTACATGTTATACGCGATACCAAGTACACTGAATCCCGTTTATTCAGTACTATTCGATGAAAGTCGATCAAATTGTCGGACAAAATTGGCCTCTAGATAGGATTCATTCGTTTTCTCAAACGCTGTCAAACCTGATCAAAAGGACAATGGAACGTTAGTTTTAATTCTTAATTAAGAGACAGGACGACTCTTGTACATGTTATACGCGATACCAGGTACACTGAATCCCGTTTATTCAGTACTATTCGATGAAAGTCGATCAAATTGGCCTCTAGATAGGATTCATTCGTTTTCTCAAACGCTGTCAAACCTGATAAAAAGGAACAATCGAACGTTAGTTTTAATTCTTAATTAAGAGACAGGACGACTCATACATGTTACACGCGATACCAGGTACAGTGAATCCCGTTTATTCAAATCGATACGCATGTTCGAGATATCGACTGATGTCTAATTCAAACTAATCGCGACCGATTCAAACTTCGTACTATTTTGATGAAATACTATTCGATCAAATTGTCGGACGAAATTGGCCTCTAGATAGGATTCATTCGTTTTTTGAAACGCTGTCAAACCTGATCAAAAGAACAATCGAACGTTAGTTCTAATTCTTGATTAAGAGACGGGACGTTTTGGACAAACTTCCGTCCGAAAATTGAAACAACAAGGCCGTGTTTATTTCGCCTCGATCGATAATCACGGCCATGGGAACGGTCGATTAATAAATCACCGCGTTCCAAGTGGTGGAAAGTTCGGAAAGCCGCGGATTTATTTTAGACGCGTTGCAACGCGGCAAAATTTAGGACAACGTGTCATCGGCCTCGGCGTTTTGCGCGATCGCCGCGCGTCTCGCATACATATGCACCTGTGACGGCCCACTTTCGCGGCGTGTCCTCGGCATACGGGCGAAATCAATCGCGCATGAAAAGAAAACATAACGCGCGGCCACGTCCTTAGAATAGCAAAGAAATGCTACTCCGCGATTTCGCAAGAGTAGGCGAAACTTCTTCGCCACTTGGTGATCCTCGTGCGACGCGACCTTGTGACAGTGCAGCCGATTGCTATCGCGCGCTTCGCCGAGAGGATTTCAACAGACAGAGGTTTTAATCGACGCCCGATTCGATGAACTTTTGTTGGTTGAATCCGCTTATTTGTACCACAATTCCTGTTATTACAGTGAACGAAAAGTGGTACTTGCAGAGAGGAGAGTCATTATATGAACTCCGATTAAACTCTTATTGGCTGAATCTAATTCCAAAATTCCTATTATGTGAACAAAAAATCACCAGCAGGGGGGAAAATTATTATATGAACTCTAATTGTACATATAAACTCTTGTTTGAACATGAACTCTTATTAAAAGTCACCAGAAGGAGAAAGAATCATTATATAAACTCCTCATTATATGTATTTGTACCTGAACTTTTATTATGTGAACGAGACAGTCAGTAGCAGGGGAGAGAACGAGTGGATTCTCAATCATACGATTACTCTATATGAGCCCCTTAATCGACGAGTGACGTAATCCAAAATTTAGTTTTTAAAAATAAATCTGTTATAGAAATAGAAAGTATTAATCCGCAGTTTATTTATAACCTATCGAAAGGTAGCCCAACTAATAGGCTATACTATAATACATTATTCGATTGGTCATTTTTGAAATGCTATAAATTACTACTGAAACTATTATTATCGTCATCTTTGAAATGTCAGAGAAATATTATTATCATCTTTGAAGTATTCTAAATTATTATTTGAATCGAAAATTCAGTTATTAAAAATAAGTTTGTTATAGAAACAAAAAGTATTAATCCCTAGTCTATTTATAACCTATCGAAAAGTAG
>NW_025109964.1:87648-105505 GCF_011392965.1 Frieseomelitta varia
ATAATACATTATTCGATTCGTCATTTTTGAAATGCTATAAATTACTACTGAAACTACTACTATCGTCATCATTGAAATGTCAGAGAAATATTATTATTATCTTTGAAGTATTCTAAATTATTTGAATAATCGCTCGAGGCAGTTTGAGGAGGCACAGTGCAGGAACGTAGTTAACGCGGGAAAGGGAACCCGCAGAAACGTCGACGACAGTCGAGCGGTAGTTGGAAACGATTTTGGAGAAAGGGACCACTAATGGCCACTGACTGACCGCAGAGTGGGCGTCGTTCACGACAGGTAATCGACCAATAAGATAGTTAATAGATAACGTAGGGAGCATCCTCGAATACCTTGCGGAAACTGTACAGGAATTAACCGGAATTAACCTGCGTGAAAAACAAGCGAATTCATCATCAGTTCTCGTTTATTCAGACAATCGATGATACGACGAACAGCGCTCGGTTTAACGACGACGAGCGTTCGCGGTATTTTCGCACTCGAACGACGGCCGACCATTGTTTAATAGATTATATAAGTGCGCGCGATACAATCGTTATTGATTTCAGAATCTAACTCGCACGCTGCATAATGTAACCATTACAACCAAACGCGTAATTTGCTCAATTGCTCAATTTTAAATTTAGCATTTGTCGCACAATGGCACCTCTGATGTATACTTCACCGGGGTGCGTGCAGCTCGTGTGTTGTACAACCTCGTTATTGATTTCGGATTACACTTACGCGTACCAACGTAATCATTATCAAATTAACGGGAATTAACTCGCTAATATTATATCGAGTGTCTGGCAAAGTGTGTCCTTCTGACACTGAGTATTTTTAGAAACGATCTTTGATCGCAGGTAGACCGCGAATTGTTAAATATTAGAATGTTAAATATAAGAATGTTAAATAATAGTTAAATATAAGAATGTTATATGATAATTTTTAAATAATTGGTCAATTAAACTCGTAATAATTACCATTTATATCATATTGTATTAATTATGTCGTGGTGTATTATATCAATGCAATATACGTTTATATTAATTATATTCGCTATAATATACTGCTAAATATTTAATAAACCGTGTCCAGCATTTTCATTATTTTACACACTCTTTCATAGTTCTCGTCCACGTTCCTAACGTTCTATAAATGCATAACAGTCCGCGATCGAATAATATTTACTTGCAATTAGATGAAACCGATGTTTACGAGTAAATGGAAAACAGAGTGTCGTTAAATAAGTCGGGATTAATTAGATTTTCGCATTTACTCCCGCCATGTTGCAAGTAACAAATATTCTGCAAATCGTTATCGGGTGGATGGGATACGGCACAATGGAACGGACAAACGTTCGACAGCGTAAATTAGTTTCCCTCCGCTGCCATTCGAATAAAATTTTATTCAACTTGATATTGAAATGACGTCGGAATGTATTCAGGCCATTAGAAGTACGGGGAATTTTTAATTAGAGCCAGCTGAAATCGCCGATTTTTCAGTCGAGCCACAGCTTTCTCTCGCCGTTCTCGGACGAAAAATGTTTAAGCCCAGGTTTATTCAGCCGGGCTGTCCGCGTTTCGAGAATTATAAATTTAATAGTTAAACGAAACGTGCGCTATTACGAAGGAAGAGGGGGAAAAAATTGTTAATATCTGCTCGCGAGAAAGAGAGATATTTAAGAATAGAAGAAAGGGTAAAGGTCGTTACGTAACATTTAACTTAACGACCATTAAGCACCTTCCACAATTATAGTAATCCGCTTACAATTTATTACAATATTTATCGAAACTGTCGATCAATCCATTAATCAAAAAAAAAATATATATATATATATCCGCGTAATTGTTACACACGTTGTTAGCTCCAATGTAACTAATTACATAAACACATTGCCAACTGCACAAGTTGCACTTGACCAATCAATCTTAACGAGATTTCCAAATGAGACGCGATTTCTAAATCTCGCAACGGCGATCGACGTGACTGATGAATTATATATATATATTCTACTATATAATTATTACTATAATTATTATATATATGTATAATTACATATACATATATATATATATATGTGTGTGTATCATCAGATTGCTTGGAAAATTCGTAGAGAATTTTTAATTCACAGAGAAAGTTCTCAAGCATCTTTGACTCTCCTGACTTGACAGTACATTTATTGGAAGCACAGTCTAGCTGCTTAACTTTTTCTTTTTCTCCTTTTTTTTTTTTTTTTGGCACCGGTCGCCGCGTTTGAACCGAGCTGTTTTTCGCGCGCCGCCAAGTCCCCAGCCGACTATCGATTCGTCGGGCGTCGTTAAAATTTCACCGTTTCCGAATTGCGTTCCGAACGCTCGTCCAAATGGTTTCACCGTCGTCGTAAATAGCAACAGTTGGGAAATTAACATCTGCGGGACGTGGCGAGTCCGCGCGCGCACGCGCGCGACAGTCGATTTTGAAACGCGTACCCTTCAACGAATTGCGTGGGAATTTGTAAATCGTTTGCGAAACGAAATATGCCGATAACGATGAAAACGTCACGATATAATGATGACCTTTTCTCTCGATGTCGGGAGATCTTGAAAATAATCGGGAAATAATCGGGGAAAAAAGGAAATGCCTGCCATTTAAATATCATCTGAGCTTGAACATTATTCGAATGATATGTTTAAAACATGAGAATTTATCAGATAACGTTTGAAATGATTGCGTTAGTTTAGCTGAGCGTAAAGAATGATTTTTTTCTAGATTATTCGCCGTCAAACGAAGTAACCTTTTACCTTGTACTCGAGTCAATTTTTCGTTACATCTTCGTATATTTAAATAGTTTTATTATCATCGAATTCTTGTATCTCCGCATTATCTACAGGCACAAACAATTGTTAATTCCATTTGAACAATCGAACTGAATCAAACAGCGAAGAATCTGAATCTCAAGCCAAATGAATCGAACGTGAATTAGCTGAAGCCGCGACCTCGAGCGGCTGTTTTTCATTTTACTCCCGCGATCGAGTAAAATCTGATTTCTGTAAATGTTTGCCATCAAAACACAGTATTATACGAGATATTAACGCGCTATTTGCAATGGTGATAAATAGAAGCGAGTCCCTCGAGACTGCACGCAGCCCTCACACTCGACACACGCCTGCAATTTCACTTTGATCCACTGTCCACCACTGTGACGATGAACTGTTAATAAAATTCCATTCTCTGTAAACTGTAAATTTATGAAAAGAAAAAAAGGAAGGGAAAGACACGTGGGAAACACTACGCTGTTCGGTGAATTACGATGCAGAAGTTGCTCTTGTGGCAGGTTTTCCGAGACTGTGATATATAAAACTGCCATTAAATCTGGGAAACCGAGTTCCTGGCCCGTATTTCAGAGATTCCTGTTACACGGGGGCAGGGACACAAGGCGCATCGCTCAGGAAACGAGAAAATAAAGATCCTTAAATTTCGCTCGACTGCTGCACGACAAAGAGTTTGCCCGCTCGTATCGTTTCGATAACGTGCAGACACCGTGTTGCGATTCCGTATCAATTCCGGGACAGCCACGAATCTTTCCCACCGGAAGCGACTGTTGGCGTAACGAGATATCCGCGCTGGAGGACACGGGACAGTCCGCCGTTCGAACTTCAATCATTTCGTTCCGGAGAAATCGCGCAAATTGTCAAACTCTCATCTAACATCTAACATCGTCGCCAAATTTTAATTGACCCTGTATCGCATCTCTTCGCCTCTGTTTCTCCACTTTCGAAATGTAGAATTTATTATAGAAAAATAAGTAAAATCACGTCTAAGAAAATAAAATTACACTGGATAAGAAAATCAACTATCTGTACTCCAATAATGTCTATCGAAATGTAACATCAGCTTTAAATTCCGATATTGATTTACCGACTATACTGCGGGAAATTTAAGAAATTCTATTAGTAAAATTTTAATAAAAATCCAACCTTGCGCTCTGCCAATATTTGAAACATTCGGAGAACATTTTGTCAATGAAATTTTTAACGAAAACTCAGCCTTTTGCCAAAACAACTCATTAATATCTTTCGAATTTACATCTGCTAACGTGGTATAATATAGTGAATTTAAAATTATATTTGGTAAATGTATTCGCTAATAAAATAAGAGTTCGGCCTTTTACTTTGCCATTGCCATAATTCCTCGCGCTCTGGACAAAAGTCCGTCCCTATGTTGTAAAATACGTAAACATATGCTCCGAAGAAATCCAAGTTGTAGATAGCTCCTACCTGTGATCCAACGCATGCTTCGTAACATTACGAAGGTGCAACAGATTAATTACGTTGCGTGTTACATAAACGAATATCGTGTTCCAACAAAATTTAGCAACGCGAGAACCAAACGGACGCGACAGACGGGGGGGGGGGGGGGGAACGATGAATTAAATAAAAGGAAATAAAGAGAACGGCGGAGAAAACGTTGAAGTGAAAAAAAGGTTATCGCGAGAGCTTATCGTTTATCGTTGGCGGATCGTCGAAAAATTTCCATTTCGTTCCAGCTCCCGGCTACTTCCGGTCGACGGAGAGCGATTCTCGCCGCAGCCGCAGAGAAGAATATCGTTCCGCGATCTGTGTCGGCGAAAACAAATGCAAATTCACTGTCCGCGCGGTGGACGCGGCGCGTAGTTATTATAGCAATTAATTAAAATTCCTGTCATTATACGCCGTAGCCCGGCCCTGGCGTAGCCCTGAAACCATGCGTGAACCGCGAACGCTCGGTCACTTTGCATGCACCCTCCCGCCCGTAAGGCCTTCTGTTCGTGTTTCTGATGACATACTATCGCCGATTCGAAATTGCCGTGTACACGTGCACACGCGGGCGATGTCGAAACTTTGGAAACACACACGTGAAAAAACGAAAAGGCCGGAGCTATATTGTTTCTGGAAACTTGTCTCACCGGAACGGCACAACGTTCTCAAATTGCTTTAGCAAACGGCAACGTTAACCTCTTGCGCGTTGGAATGACTTGCCACGCACGTCGAGAAAGCGAACTTTTACTCCCGTAATTGCAATATTTTTTTTTTTCACAGTTTTAAGTGTGTTTAAGTATCATTTCCATCCAGTGGTATCAGTACAGACGAGTTCGAAAAGAGAGCGACGAGTTATTGCGTACGATTCGGTCGTTCGTTATGGTCCGCAATCAGTTGCCAGGGCAAGTGGTTAAGTGCCTAACTCCGTTTCCTACTTTTTTTCACTGATTACGTATTGTTCATCGATATTGGACACACGAAACAATCGACCCGAATGTTTTCAACAAGAAAATTTATTCGAGAAGTTCTCGGAAGAAGAGTAACTCGCAATATCATAAATAATTATACGTTGCAACTTGTTGCTGTTTCTGGTAATTACCAAGTTTTGCCCAGTCCTTTCGACTTCAAACCTCGAATGAAGAATGAAGAATTAAATTTCTCTTTCTCAATTCTCGACGTCAGCCACGAGTATAGTATACCCGCCAGATTATTAAACGTGCGACATTTACATACTCCAGAAATTTTCAACGATAAAATTGAAAATCTCTCCGAGCCAGTATCGATCTGTTTCCAATCGAAGAACTGGGGACTGCTGTTATCCCCGGATCGTGGGTGGATCGTGGTTAACAGAGGATCGAAGTGAGTAGGAGCCATTGAACGTTTCATAGCTCGCGACACGGTCGGACATCGAGAGCCGCGCAGTGAATGCGGATCAGTTCTCCAGAGCGTGATTATTCGACCCATTTTGCTTGTAATTCTATCGAGTATAAAGACTGCTTCTATTTGAGGTTGAAAGAAACGTAAATCAAGAGCCGCGGTGAACGCGGATCGGTTTTCTAGGGTATGATTATCCGACTTGTTTTTGCATCGTAATTCGCGTGGAGCGCCAAGATCTCCTTGCAATCCGGCGTTTCGCGTCGATGTGTATATTAACACCAACATCTCACTGTTATTTCGACTCTACTGAGAATTGTACGAAATTCATTTATATATTATAAATTAATATAAATTATAAATTTTATTTACATTATATAAATATTATATTACGAGACTGCATTTATGGAAAATTTGAAGATGTAAAAAAATAATGCACGTAACGTGCGAAAATATATAAAATATATACAAAGACCTGCGTTAATCATAGTATTCGAAATAAGTAATAAGGAAACTGTATTCGAAACATGTTATAATAAATTAAACTGACTGTAAATTTCAAATTAATTTTAAAAATGAAATATTTGAACAATGCAGTAAGTGTAACATTCGAAATAAGTAATAAAAAGAATGTATTCGAAACGTGTCCTTAACAAGTTAAATTTAGTCACGGAAAAGAAATCTTCAGCAAAAAGTGTTGAAGAATAGAAGAATGAAGAATGAGTACGGAAAGAGTTCACAATCGAGTGAAAAGTAACAGAGAGATGTAACAACTGCGAAGTTTCTTGTTACATATACTCGTACTTTCTTCATCACCGCGGCTCTTCAAGAGTAAATGTAATATGAATTTCAAGAAAGTTTTTGCCGCTGCGAACACGCCACGGCGAGAATTACTTTGAAATTTTGTCATGTTAATTCGAACGCCGCGGGATTTAAAGAAGCTGAAGCGAAATTATTCAAATTCAAGCGTAACGAATCCGAGTATCGTGGCGCGTCTCGAGAAGTAAAATTTCTGTGATAATAATTTGAAGGTTATAAAAATGCACAGAATGTATTAACGAGACGTCCAAAAGTACAGTACTTTCTATAAAAATTCAATACGTAAATAAAATAATCGTTTCGTCCAGGTTTTCGTCAAAATACAAATTTTTATGAACATTTAGTAATAATCGTTTGCTTGGCAAATATCTACCATTATTTGGATTCTACTGGACAACCAGCTTACCATAGTAAATCTGCAGACTCTTTAACGCGTTAATTTGGCAGAGTTCTAAACACGCGTAGATAGAATTAATTCAAACACACGGGAATCAAATTCCCAAACTACTCGAAACCGAATTCTTCCGACTCCGAATTATATCTCCGAATACAAATCTTCGAGAATTAAACTCCATTGTCATCGCGCGAACACATGGCGAAGGAAACAGAAAACCCGAACTCGAACTTGTTCGTTCGCGGTTTTGTCACGACACGGGACTCGGCAAACATCTCCAAACATATTCCATCCACATCGGGTGGAAACATTCGAAACGTCCGCGGGTTGACGTCGAGGACGCGAGAAGAGGGAAAACCGTGGTTCGCGCGGCGCGACTCGAAAATAGCGGGGCCGGTGGGTGGATGAAAAGAGGTTGGTGGTGAAGAGAAGGAAAAGCCTCGTGTGCCACGGATTTCATGAATGTCTCGTGGCTGCGTTACGTTATGTAACGTAACTACGTGGTGTAACGGGGCGGTTGGCGGTGTGGGCTTTTACATTGTCTGTTTCTGTGCCACGCACCACCCCTTCCTCCCGCCCCTCCTGCGCTGCGGTGCTTTCGTCGCTTGGGGACAAAAAAAAATCGATAGCCTCTCTCCCCACAATTCTTCCTCTCTCCCTCTCTCTCTCCGTGTGTCTCTCCTGCACCCTGCTGCTGTCTCTCCCTTTTCCACCCTGCACCGCATATATGTATACGTATATATACCATCATCCCCTAGCGTGTGTGTCTCCGGGTTGTGCGCGTCCCGTGTGTGCCCCGGGTACACCGTGTGCACCGTGAGTTCTCTGGCTGTTCCTGGCGTGCAGCAAAAAGGTGTACAAGCGAACAACAAAGCCTTTCTTTTTTTTTTTTTTTTTTTTTTTTTTTTTTTTCTTTTTCTACGTTTATGCACATTTCCGCCCCTCTGCCCTTACCTCTGTCGGCCCCTGTCGCCGAGGATCGACGAAACACGCGACGAAGAACTTTGAAATCGCTCGCAATCGATCAAGATTTCGTTAGTTCGGTGTCGATAAATATTTTTTGAAGAGCGTCGTTAAGAATGTCGGGATGTTTGTTGTTTGGAAACGTTGGCAGTCGTGGCAGTCGATGTAAAACGAAATGGTGAAAATTTAAAGGGAATCAAAAAGTTTGCCTCTTTCCAAGAATTATCTTTCACTGTTGTTACCAATTTGTCGTTTAATTAATGTACTTAAGAGGCTATTTGAACTGTTGAACTGCTGAAAGTTGTGGAACACCATGATCGTGCCTTGTGAAAAGATCAACTCGTCGACTACGCAAGACTTTCAGTTATGATGACGATGGATCGATTTGTGGAATTAAATTTTCTACATGATTCGTGTATAGAAAATTGTCGAAGGCTGTTTTATACACTGTCTCGCTGATTTAAAACTGAGATTCAGAATGAGAAAGTTAGACCAACAAAAGTTCCAACACAACATATACATTTCATGCTTTCATGCAAGGAGTAACTTTCATGATCGCCTCAAACATCTCTGTTGTTTTTGAAGATGTGAAGAAACTTTGTTAACAAACGTTGCCGATGCACGTTTTATGTAAATTGCTCGATACAGCATTTTGATTTTAATTTTACAAAATCTATCGTACGAAAGACGAGCGAAGTGTTACCTTGTTGTCAATATCATTCTCATCTATCATACAACAGGTTTTATAAAAATAAAGTTGAAACATCTACTAAACTAATAATTTTTCGAATCGTCGTCGACTGGTGTGTTGAAAAATATACGACTGTATTATATTTTAAAGGGCAAAGTTCATCTGCGCATCAACTAATATGCCTCCGTCTGAAACATTCTCTGCTACAAATTGTGTCGTCAAGATCCTTCCGTACAATTCCAAATCTTCCCTCTTTCCCGAGAGACCTCTCCTCTTGTCGAACATTCCCCAAAAACACAAATCGCAGAATTCCAGCTGAAGGGAATCTCTCCGAGTAATCGGTTTCGTTCCCCGGTAGCCGTCCGTGAAAAGTAACAAATCAAAAGTTGCGCGGTGTTTGACGCGGTCGGTGACCATCCAGCGAACCGTTTCGCTTTCGTGCATTCCGGAGAGAGGAGAGAGAGAGAGAGAGAGAAGCAAGTACGAAGAGGAGCAGGAGAGGAAGAGAATGGTCCCGCGACTTATAAATCACGTCGACAATCGGGGTTAGTGCAGGCAGGCACCCTAGGAAACCTGTTCCATCACCGATGAGCGTCTCGTCGGCCATTGTTCCGCTCCATTTCGAACTTTCCTGGCCGCTCTCTTCTGTATATATAAAAAGGGTCGCATCTAATCGTACGTATCACGCATGTTAATTAACAGACCCAGCCCTTTTGTACGTCGGGAATAACAACACGAGATAACCGTAAATTGCTTTCAATTTAACACACGACCGGGGACGATCATTTGTCGCGGCATCGCCAACTGTTCACCCTCCTCTCGTTCACCGTGCCCCGCTTCTAATTCTCCTTTTCTTTTGCAGCTTTTGCAGCCGCGCGACCAGCGAGAATATCGCATCAACCACCGCGATTCTTCTCTGTTTAATTCTATTCCGCTGAATTTCATTCCCTGCTTTTTTTCTTTTTTTTTGTTTTTTTTTCTTTTTTGAGTGGAGATTATCTTTATTATCTTCAAACTGCTTACTAGAAAATTACGTACGAAATATTACACGCAGGTTGTGACTTTTAAATAAATTTCGTTTCACGATCCTCGATCGGCTATGAATTAATTTGGAATCGTTAGCTAATTCCGTATAATTGGATGTAATACTATCAACGGAATTTTAAATGATTGTTATACCGTATTCGAAGATTAACCGTTTCGAGTAATTAATTATCTGCCGGATGTGTTACGAAGCTTAAGTAAATTTTGCTTCGCGGGCCTTGAATTAAAGTAGTTTTATAAAAACTACGAACGTTCTATCTGTCTGTTTGCAATTCTTATATTAGCAGTAATGGAATTCTAGAAAATTACGTATAAAATAATCAATCACTTATTTTGTACTCACACTTAAAGAAACAAAATTAATCGATATCGATATCGAATGTCGTTCCGAAATAACCGCTGGATTTCTGAGTAAAATAAAATCTTTATTGTCGCAAAAATTAATTTGAATTTCTATTGAATGAGACAAGAAGAAGGTTGCATTAAAAGGACAAAAAAAAAAAAAAGAACCTAAGTTTCATTCTCGGTGAATACTGGCGAGTTTGCACAGTCTTGGTAGGCTATGTTCTCTAATTACGCGGCCAAAACAAAACGGTTGAGAAGTTGGAATAGGATTAAGTTAATGAGATAAATGCAGTACTCACCTATTTTTCTCCAGCTCGTTATGAGTTGTCCTGCAATGGGAAAAGAACGTTCTTGTTAGACTTCAAAGCGAAATGAAATATCGTTTGCTTTGCTCAATGAAAGAAAGAGAAGGAAAAACGTCGGCGACCAACGAAAATTAAAATTGGCCGTGGAACAAGACACTCCATTACATGCACGTGTAATATAGGAAGGTTTCGAGAAAGAATTTAATTCTTTCTGAATACGCGAGAGTACACTCGAATAATTAAAACTGGTGAAAAACGAAAAGGAGCAATTGCTCCGTAAATATAATAATTTATCTAACGAATAGATTGCCGAGTTTCATGCAAATTTAGATGTTCTATAGTACGAAAATTCTGTAACATGTTACATAAGAATAAGAATAGAAAATTACTCGATAGAAAATTATTTTACGTAGTAAATATGTTACAGAAAGAATTAACACTTCAAGTATTCTATTTTTTTTTCCTTTTTTCTATATTTGAACTGTGTACAATTCAGAATCTCTCGCATAAAAAACAACAGGGTCTTTTGGTTCTTTAAAAGAAGTTGAAGCGAAGAAAATTGTACGTGAAAAGAGAATTTAATAAGCTTTTATATTTCGAAAATTTCAGGCCAATTTTAAATGTTGAAAATTACATTCGAGTTCGATGTTGTGACAGTCCAAATCTTTTTACACGCGTGTTATTCTTTCGGCTCTGTTTTTCATGACCGCTTCTAAAACGAGTTAAATGACCTCATGCAATCGTGTATGACACAAACAAGCGATGAAACCGCATTAAAATACATTTCGTATCAACGTCGTTCAAAACAAATGTGGCGGCCTTCAGTGTGTTGATAAGATACACTTTCAACGGCGTGTTGTTACGATTTTGACTGATTATTAAACTCGTATGCATGCGATAACTCGTCGAGCTCAAACTCATACATAAAAAAACGTACTTGGAAAAAAAGAAAACGATATGCATATATATTTTGCATTTTTGCATCATTTTCTATAAATACACAAAAATTCGCTTAGAAAGTTCTGTCATTTCTCTTGTGCCAGGGGAAAACGTGTAGAGAAATACGTGTGGATAAAAATGTATTCAATAGTTACTTTAACGGATGTGTTTTTTTAAACAAACAACCGAACCTGTTTAACATCTATTTACTATAGATAGCACAGCCACTATAGTATTTAGATACTAATTTAGATACTACAATAGTATAGACACTATAAATGTACTTATATCTATTTGAATAATATATATTCATTAATTGTCGCTTGTAACGTAACCAACAAAGTTTCACGACATTTTCATCAAAATGAAAATAGCTTCCTGGTACATGAAAACTACATTTCTGTATTATTCTTAACTATCGCAAAGGGAACAACAGAACTTTCTTGCTCAACTAATGTCAACTACTTTACCCGAAATTGGTATTTTTCGAATCGCTTCCTCTCGAAAACAAAAAGAAAGAAAAAAGAGAGATAAATCAGAGAGTGAGAGAGAGAGTAAGCGAGGAACGAAAAGTACGAAAAGAAAAAGAGAAATGTGCGAATGTGAGCAGAGAAGCCCAGGCCTCGCGTTGATACCAACCTGCTGCCCTGGGATTTTTTCGTCTTTGGCCTTTTTGTGACCGTCCGCATATCATCGGGCATCGGCATCGTCGAAGCGTAGCCATGTTCAGCTTCTGCAATGACAAACCAATCGGTCGGTCAGTTGAGCCGCGATCCACGTTCGCATCGCGCGAATTCCGAGAGATAGCCGGCGCGGCCGTTGGTTTAAAAAAGCGCTCGCTGGCGGCGAACACGACTCGTTAAAGCGCGCGTACACACGGCCATGCCGGAATAAAGTCACGTTCCGTCTTCCCGACATAACTTACTGCGGCATTAAAGCTTCGCCTGGACACGAAGCGATTCTCGCTCCACCGATAGAGAGAGAGAGAGAGAGAAGGAAACCGGACTGGAGACGCAGAGTGTTCGAAAAGCGCGGAGTTTATGTTACGATTTCAGTTAACGCAGCCCGCGTGTTCCAAAGAGAGAGAGAGAGAGAGAGAGAGAGAGAATCAGCCTCCACCGAACCACGCACGCCACGTTCACGACCTCGAATAAATTCGAAAATGTAACAATGCGAGAACGAGAGCATCGAACCGGCGACCAGCCAATTTACGAGCTATCGCCAGTTTCCAATCGAGCCGCGATAGAGAGACTGTTAGAGTAAAGCGATGGTGAGACTTTTCTGAATGGGAAAGGGAGAGAGACGAAAGGGGTATTGAACGCTGGGAAACCCCCTGGTGTTGTAACGCTGCCTTGACCGCGAATTATGAAAATACGCGGGAAATAGAATTTTCTCAGTTAGAACGTATCGTAGAGAAAATGTTCGAGCAGAGAGGTTTGTTTTGCTCCGTTAAACAGAATGTTGTGACTGGTAACTATGTTTATAATAAACTGGGGTTTATATATTTTCGTGCATTACACGCGTTTCTCTGCCTTTAAATTTTCCACGCGAAATCGAAAATAATAAAGAATTTTTCTTTCACAAAAGAAAGTATGTACGTATGTACAAATTCTATAAATAAATATTCTATTAAATTAATAGATATTCCATTTAATGATTCCTGTATAAGAAATGAGAATGTTTGTGACTGTTAACGGAATAAATATGAAGGATATTAAAATATTTAATAATTGAAAATTGTTTGAAAAGTGTAGAAAAGTGTAGAAGTGTTTGAAAAGTGTAGAACGCGTAGTATACAGTGACTATCTAGAAGTACAATAAATTAATAAATTAATAAATATTCTATGAAATCATTCCTGTGTAAGAAATGAGAATGTTTGTGATTGTTTGAAATAAATACGGAAAATATTGATTATTCAAAATTGTTTCGACACTCAAATTCGATTATTCAAAATTGTTTGAGGCATAATAAATTAATAAATACTCTATTAAATTATTTCTGTGTAAGAAATGAGAAAGTTTGCAACTGTTGAAATGAATACGGAGAATATTAAAAAAATTCGTTTATCGAAAATTGTTTCGACTAAACGGATGGATAATTTGAAAAATCTATCACGAAACTAGGGAGTTTCGCAAGATTGTTTTCGATTGTTTGAGGCAACGGAAATGAAAAGACTTGACAATCATCCGAGTGAGAAGATAAGGAACACAGTTTCAAAACAGATGCTTGAGACGTTCGGAGAAAGAATTCTACGAAATAACGTAACGTCCAGAAAAAGAAACGCGCAATGTTTGCTCCGAAATTTTTTCAAAGAAGAACAAGCATCCAGGGAACACTCGCGAAAGGAAACCACGTACGCACGTACGTACGAACTCTGTAAATAAATAACACAGCATAGAATCTTCCGTGAAACTTCGGAGAACCTCCGAAAACCGCCTCAACTTATCAAACCGAAGAGAAAGCCCACTTGGAGCACTCCAGGATACACCGAGTTCGCAAATCTAGAGAACTTTATAAAAAAAAGAAAAGAAAAAAGAAGAAGAAGAAGAAGAAGAAGAAGAAGAAGAACTGACCTTTGTCATCTTTCTGGTAACCTGAAGTGTTCTCAACGTCCAGAAGGAATGTTAAAGCCGTTTGCTTAGAAAAGTGAAATCCAAGCGAAGAACGCTCGAACGAAACGCACACGACACCGCGGCTCTTCCACATTTTTCTCTAGAAAATTCTTTCGCCGCGCGAGAAAACAGCGAGATACAGAAATAGCCAGCGCTGTGATTTATCATGGAGATTACGCTCAGGATGGCAGCAGCCAAGCACAAACTCGGGTCTCATCGGGGCCGAGAGATTGATATTATGTAAGCTGGACAATCGGAGAACGACGAAAAAAAAAAGGACACGGATGTGCAAAAACTCGACGAAACGACGTAATGACCAACGATGGGTTCAAGCTATTTATTTGATTCGACAGAAAAGTTTCACTCGAAGACGTTGATAGACAGAGAAAGAAATTATGCAATACGCATTTCATTTTCTATATTTACGAGGCATGTGTGTTGAGATAATGCGTTTACGACCTTTTACAGCACAAGCAGAATTAAATTTGAGACATAAAATTCCGTGAAGTTTAATTTCGTTCCCAATTTTCATCCAATTTTATTTTTGTGCGTTTACTTTACATTTTTTAATACATCTATTATTCTTCGATTGCGCTTAGAATTCTGTACTATTATTCATAATAATATAATGATATACTTGTAGTAATAAATAAATAATTTGTAATATAAAATATTTATAGTAATAATGTTATATAGTAAAGCTATATTGATGTATCTGCATTACTGCTCTTTGGACCAAAATTCCAACGACTTTTAATCGCTGCCTCTCACAAATATTCAGAAATAAAATATTCTAGTTGTAAGTTGAAACTACAATTACCTATTCAGTGATTTACTCGAGTATATTCTACCAATTGTCCTTCTCGAAATTCAATTTAAATTTAAATTCGAGTCTGCCTCAAAAAATCGGCAGAAGTATATTCGATTTTTTCGCACGTAAAGATAGATTCAAAACTTTTCACCATACGCTTGACCCTATCGCTAGAGACGAGTAGCCAACGCGACGACCAGTGTAAATTATAAATGCCTCGCCGTGTCTCCGAGTCCGATCCTCATCATCATCGTCGTCGTCGTCGTCGTGCAGCAGCCTTAATGGCAGCCCGGTAAAAAAAATAAAAAAAAAAAAATAAAAAGAGAATGAAAAAAACCGCGCAAACACCGCCGCGACACATCGGCCATCTGTCCACGTGAAAGAAGAAAAGCGTCTCGTTCGCATTCCACGGCCATAAGGCCGCCTCGTGCAAAAGAGAAATTCGCCTGGTGAATAGCGTGGCCAAATTACGCGTGTTCATAGTGAGGGAGAGAGGGAGAAAGAGAGAGAGAGAGAGAGAGAGAGAGAAACCTTATGAAACGAGTTTGCCAATTCATAGAGAAAGGGTTGAGCAAAACCACTCGTTTCCAAAAATTCGAACAAAACTACGACCCTAGTGTTTTGCGTGGGAACTTTTGAACAAAGCTTCTCAAAAAGAACAGCAGGAGATTTTGTGCTTTCTTTCTTTTCCTCTCCTTCTTTTTTATCTTTTTGCTTTTTGCTTTTCCTTTTTATTTGTATTTTTGTCTTTTGTATTTCGTTTGTTCCCTCGACTCGGCGTATTCATTAAAAGCTGTTTACGAAGCTGTTAAAGTTTAAAACGGCGTTGAGTTTGATTTGATTATATCGTTTTTTATTGATCGCAGTAGAAATTTCTTGCACGGTATTACAATTCGTGATTAATTATTAGATCGTTCTGTTGTATATGAAATGATTTCACAAACGCGTAAAATCACTCGGAATTTAGTAACTAAAGGTATTGTCGATTCGAGACTTGAAGAACCAAGTAAAAGTTACTCGTAACATCAATACAAGTTTCCCAGAATTAAGAGAACATTTAATCCCTCAGTCATAGAAAATAGAAACGTGAAAAATGGAGCAAACAATTATCAACAACGAACGACGAAAACTTTCTAATTGTAGGATAATTATTATCAAATATAATCTATCGAATCTGACGAGTCGAAGTTTGATTCATATTACGAATACGAATAAACCTTGAAACTTTTGTTAGAATTCTGACCATTTCATCTGCAACACAATCCAATCTAATAACACATATTTAATCTTACCACGTTCCTTAAAAATTTTTATCTCGCTCTTAGTAAATGAAAACAAAAAGGAAAAGAGTTTGAAGAAAACTGCAAGCACAATAGCGATTTCTCAATCCAAATAAAAGATACTTTTGTTATCGCGAAAGAACGTAGCAGGATTAAAACTACTCTTTGTACAGTATCGTGAGTCAAACTTCGATCTGAACTTTATCACCGCCAGAAAGTACAATTCACTCGCACGGTAAATGCCTTTCGAATTTGTCTCAAATATGTTATTGCGAGTATGTTGTTACGACAATGAAGTGTTCTAACGAAGACTAACAAAGTTCACCGCGCAGTTTCGTAACAACGTAAAATGTTATGTCTGTGTAAAGGGTTTTTAATGGCGAGCGTTCAAATACTTTCGTACGTTTACTCGCGTACATTCTCAAGGTAACTTCCACAAAGGTAAATTCGATTTCCGCGTGCATGACCGTTGTAGTGTTTAGGGCACCACCTCGTAGAGTGCCAAAGCGATCTTTCACTCGGTGAATCCCGCGAAACTCGCTCGTTCTACCACGGGCTGAACATCGAAAGGAAGACTCGGAACAGAAGACTCAACGAGCCGAGGGAACTCTATCGTTCGGTGATATTTCGACGAAGCACGGCTCCCTGGCAAAACAAGAGTCGACATCGTGCAATAAATTAACAAAACGTCTCTCTATCCCCATCGGAGCGCGTGTTAACTACGTGGAAACGCGGCGCTAAAAGTACACGACCGAATATGCTCTGCTGGATGCTGTGTCGTGTAAGTACACCGCGTATCATTAGCGGTCACGTGTGTTTCGCGCACGCACACGCATACACGCGTATCCCTTTATTAAACCGCGGAACACGGGTGATGTTTATCCGTTTCGGCCACGGAATTGGTCAGGAAATATGCACGATATACCAAACATGGCCCCGAACCTTCGCACGAAAATCTTTACACTGTAAACGACCCGCGATGCACTTTGTGCGATTCTGGTCGTTGGTACACGATAACGCTCATTGCGGCGTCATGCCAACTTGAAGCGATCAACGGCCGTCGAAAAATGAATTATAACAAGTTCGTTTTTTTCGTTTATTTACGCGTTACGTATAAATTTTATTTTTTTTTTTTTTATTACTATGCTTTCGTAATTCTTATTTTCTCGCATTACTTATTTAAGTAAAATCACTTTTACGTTTGTTGATATCAACGTCAAGAAACGCCATATATCAATAAATTTATTTGGCGTAATTGAATTTATGTACTACGCTGGCTCCAAAAAAAAATATTTGTATCTTTCAGATCTTTTTTTCAGTATCAATTGTGCAATTTCTGTTTTAACTACTGTATGTCTCTGTAAAAATTGCGAAAAACGAACGTAAAATATTTGACTATCGTTTTCCAGTACGTATAATAATTTTTATTCCTTATAAAAATATAATGGTTCTCACTGCTGTGAAATTTGCTGCGTCAAACAACTTTCCATCAAAATTCCATGATCTATTTAGAAATGAAAACCCACGTGTTATCCACAGAAACACGGTTCGAAAATCATTCCTCCACATCTCCGAGTGGTAATGTAATTTTTAGCAGAGTCGAAGGTAATCTAACAATTGTCCCAAGACTGTAGATAGACCGGGGCCGTGAATACAAGGGAAAGAAAGAAACCATCAGCGATGCGACGTTGAAATAAAAATTTACACTCTGCTACGCTCCTCTTGGTCTCTATCTTATTCGTTCGTTAACCCGTTCGTCCATCTCCTTCTACTCCTTTCTCTCAATTCTCCCCGTCCTTCTAACCCCTCCCCACACTTCTCCCACCCTCTACTTCTCTCCGCCATTATCCCCTCTCAATTCAATCCTTTTATTTCTCTCCGTCTCTCTCGCGACATCCATTTCCATCTCTCTGTCTGTGAGATGCTTCGTGTCTCCCTTCGACTCTCCTTTCTTTCCCTTTCTTTTTCCTTTCTTTTCTTTCTTTTCTTTTCTTTTTTTTTTTTT
>NW_025109964.1:105533-188409 GCF_011392965.1 Frieseomelitta varia
TTTTTATAGAAACGACAGAAGAATCGGAAACGCGTCGCTGGGATCGTCAACGGAGCGATTCAGCGCGAATTCTGCCCGGAACGAGATCGAGAGAGAGGAGAGAGAGAATTCCTCTCCCGGAGCGGCAACAATTTAATTTGCCATTCGTTTCGTTCGACACGGGGCCGTAACTCCGCCGGCGAAATTTGTTAATATCGAGCGCGATATTAGCTTAACGCTCGTCGAATGCGTTGGAAATCACGGAAGCCGCTTAACGATAGCTCGGAGCGCGGCCTCGCAATCGAACGTCCGGAACGTTCGAAACGGGCGAGGTTACGAAAGAACGGACCCCGGTCCGTGCGAAACTGCGAGCAGCTACGAAATTAATCGACCGGTCAATTAATGGCCGGCGAGCAACCGACCAACTCGGTGAAGAACTTCGCCGCGGGCTTGCATCGCGATCAAAATGGGAATGCAGCTTGAAGCTCGGCTCGTTGCAGCTTGAAGCTTGTCGCGTGGAATTTCACCGTGGCCAGATCGATCGAACGATTTTAACTTTGGCGACGCTGTCTAATTAGAAGGTAATAACTTTAAAGGTACAGCGAAACTTGCATCGGGAAACTTGACTGAAACTTTGACTCTTGCCACGGGGATACAGTCACGAGGTATACAGAAAAACAGATGTCACTCGCGAGGCGTGCATACGTGTTTCGCGGTCATGGAAGCGGCCTTGAGCGGGCAATTAATTTTGGACAATCGCCGCGTCGTCCGCGAGCGATTTTCGGGGAAACCGTGCCAAATAGACCGATTAAAATAACGTAACAGCCTTATCTCGCGTACCCTCGAGCAATAATAGTTAATGCTCGATCGACGATCCACCCGTGATTTCCCCCCTTGTTCTTCTCTCTCACTTGACGAGACCGCGGCCAATAAACCGAAAGCTTTTTCTGGGGCTCGACTGCTGGTGTGCTGCCTTTACTCGTGAACGAACGTGCGCACACGAAAACGTCCCTCTCTTGTTCGCGTGATGCGAGCTTTAACCACGAGAGATCGATGCACGGCAACAGACGAGAGAGAGAGAGAGAGAGAGAGAGAGAAAGAGGGAGAGGAGGGAGAAACAAAGAAGCCGTTCTTTCGGAGTGTTCGCTCGAACGTGTGTATGAACGTGGCTATACGCGGTGTTCCGTGCATATGCACGTACGTACGTACATACGTACGTACGTGTACGTCACACGCGCTCCGTACCACACGGATCTTAAAAGAAACAGGAAAGAATTACGACACCGTAAATCTCGACCGGCTATTCGAAAGCGAAACGTAGCGTCGCGGAAAAATGCAACTCGACAGCCGTTTGTTGTGATCTGTGTATTTTGGTTATTTACGTCACGCGCGGCTTTCGCTCGGGGGAAAAACAGATTTGTAACGTTGGCAGCAGTTGGCTATTAGCGGCCCGGTGAATTTAAAAGAAACGGGCTGGAAAGAAGGGGAGAGAGAGGAATCTTGAGGTTTTGTTTTACGAATCTCGCGAGAATCAACGACAAACCGAAGTGCAAACTTGCGCCTAATGATGATGCGCTCTCGATTAAATGGACATCAATCGACGAACACTGATCTAGGAAACGTGACGATAACGAGATAGTTGCATAGTTGTTTTGACCCTCATCGAAGATTTAATTATAGATGCTTGTTTGCCACATTTGAGAGAGAAATGTTTCTGCATACACGCTCCGTCTCTCAAAATGTTCGAAACGTGAGAGATCGAGATATCAACTAGAGAAGTGGATAGAATTTTATTAAACAGACGGTCAGTTAATAAAAATGCAAGAGAAACGAGGAGGAAAGAGATAACGCGAGCAAACGCAGCATCGACTACGTCGCAGCGGTATTATAAGTGGAGTGATAAAATGAGATCATCGTTACCGCTTCTTCGCGCACTCTGACGCATACGTGTATACGTGACGGACGCGACCTACGTGTCACAATGATATGCACCCACACATCGCGAAAAAGCACAACGAACGCGTATGTATGTGTGTGTGTGTATGTATTATACATACACGTACATTTGCTGATGTGCTTGGTCGTCGGTTGGCCGAAAAACGAACGTGCACCGCGACACGGCTGCAGCGTGCGCTGCACGTTGCGTCACAGTGGCGTACACACCGGTGAAGGTCACGCGCTCCAAAACGCACAGTTACGGAACACAAAAAAAAAATCTAGTCTCGCTGCAGCGTGTCAGAGTCCGGTTTCGATATTGGAAAATTTATCTGTACTTATTAATAACATGTGTATTCCGTGCTACGACGTAAGCCACCGATGACTCTACACGCTGGCCCTCCTATACTTCCATTCCATTTCCAAACCGTTTGATATCAACTGTGAAAAGGAGGGAATACGAAAAATTCCGATGTCGGAAATAATTTTTGTAACCCATTTAACTTTTAAAACCCAGGTTTTCACACGTGGTTTGGATGGGAAAGAGCCGCACGTACAGTTAATAGGTGAAACAAAGAAGGTGATTTTCCGTCTAGGCTTCGATTCCAGAACGATGATCGCGATACCGATGAAAGAAAGGGCCACGAAGAATGAAGAAGCGGAGCTGAGGATAGGCGTAATAACAAAGGTCGCGTTCCGAGATCCGACGACGGTGCAACGCGCGTTCGTTGCCATGTGCCAATGACATGGCGCATACACGCGAGCCACATACAGGCACAACCGCGAATGAAACTTGCCGGCGTTCGCGAGGGAGAAAAGGGAAAAGCCACGCATATAGAAATACGTGTAGGCGTACGCGTGATACATATAGACGACAGGGCAGTACTCACCTCTTTCCCTTCGTTCAATATACTCGGCAGCCTGTAGTAGGGCAGCAATGCTCATATTTCCCCGATTTGGCGTAATTCTGGCGGCTTCGGTTCACTACCTCTTTCCCTGCAATCCCGGCACACACACCGACGATCACTGCCGCGCGCGCGCGCGACACACAACGCAATAAACGTTCAGAACGCACACGACGAGCACCAGCACCTCCTATACACCGCGCGGCCGATCTGTTATTATTGTGGTTGTTGGTGGTGGTGGCGTTGGTGTTGGTGTTGGTGTTGTTGTTGATGTTGATGTTGGCTGGCGCTGGTGTTGCTTCTCGAACTTTTCTTCCCGGCCGCCTGTTCAACCGCCGCTCCTTCTCCACCGCCTCTTCCACCACCGCCACCTCTTCCTCCTTTTCTCCGTCCGCGCGCCTCGCTGGCTGCGTTCGCTTAGATGCACGTAACACACACGCGCGCGCGCGCCACACTACTCGGAGGCTAGCCCGATTTCAAACGCGCACTAGATTCGCGGACGGCAAATCGATGGCCAGGCCTTTCCAACCGCGATACGCATCAAGAATCGTCTATTTTTCTTTTTTTTTCTTTTTTTTCCTTTTTGTTGCTGTCTTTTTTTCCTTCTCTATCACGGCATATATTCCGTCGGCTATTTCGCGATCCGTTTCCCTTCGTGGCTTTCTTTTCTCTCACCGTTCGACGACTTTCCGTTTGTATCTTGTCCGCGATCGTGTGTTCGTGTCCGTGTCCGTGTCCGTGTCCGTGTCCGCATATACGTCTCTGTATCTTACTTCCAATTTCACTTGTCCTTTTGCTCACAATGCCAGTTCTTTTCTATTTCTTTTTTTTTTTTCCTTTGGATGGTGTTTCACTTCAACTCGGTACCGCGTGTGTCTTTCCCTATCTTTCTCTCTCTCTCTCTCTTCTACCTGATTTCGTTGGTTCTCTTCTTTCTTCACCTCCGTTTCACAACAATCACTGCGATCACACCAAACCACGTGAAAATGGAGGAGAAAAACGAAGAGAAAGAGACAAAAGGGGGAGGAATGAACGACCGGCTAGGATGTACGCGAGGCAAGAGAATACGACGCACCGCTGCTCCACACTTCCATACGCGGGTCGCGTGCGAGCGAACCGACAGGCCGTGTTCCGCGGGTACGCGACAAAGACGTGAGAAACGGCGACGTGGGGGGAGGGGGGGGGGAGGGAGAACGGAGAGAGCGCGCGCGAGCGAACAAGCGCGAACAGTACAATTGGAAAGAAGCACGCTACAAAGAGTATGTATAGTCACTAGGTAAGTCGAAAGGATCGAGATTACGCGTGTCGCCGGTAATTTATCGCGGACGCAGGCGACCGAACGGCCCGACGACTGAGCGGACCAACGAATGCGAAAGAACCTGACCTCGATCGCCGGCCGTTTCGACTTGCGCGCGCTCGACCAACTATTATTTTTGGTCAGGAAATGAGTATCGGCGTGCCGCGTTACAGCGCGTATGTGCGTGCGACCACTTTACAAGTACCGGCTACTTGCTTCGTGCGCTGACCTTGAACGCGTAGATATTACCGAGATACATCGAGAGCTGCCTGGGAGAAGACGCGATATTTCGGACGTGTAACGCAAGCTGCATACATGTACGTGTGTGTATGTGTCGGCGGTGACCGAAACGAAGGAGCAAAAAAACACGATCGGCTACGCGTCGAAAACGGAGCGCCGAAAACGGAGCGTCGAAATGTGTTGTTGTTTTCGGGAGGAAATCGAGTTCGGTCGCGGACGATTCTATTCACTGTTTTTCTCGATCCACGCGCGTAACTCGGTCAACTTGGTCGCGAGGTCAACGATTCCCGTGAAACTCACGCAATACGCAGTTTGCGGTACGCAGACGGGCACACACCGCACGCACACACACACACACACACACACACACACACACACACACACACGCAAAAACCGAGTCGAGCGGTGTGCCAATAAAACCGCAATTTACTCGTCAGAGAAAACGTACGTTGTCACGCGCGAGACACACAAAAGGGGCAAATCTTCTAGACACTCGCATGATACGCGGCCGATCACGGTAATGCTCGTACTGGCTTCCCGTTCACGATGAGCACACAGAAAGGCGCTCCCTTGATTCCGTTCTCGGGCTGGATTGCAAGCGACTTTTCGTACACATGCACGTTACGTCGCGCAACATGCCTGTCGCACACGCGCGTCGATACGTGTATAGGTGCGTGTGTATGTGTATGTATGTTGTGTGTGATCGGTAATGAGTGTGGTTCCCATACAAGAAACAACGGCAACATGGTGGGTGCATACACACGTTCGCAGAAATTTGTGTGCGAATGTACGTCAACGCGAGTACGCGAGTAGGAGCGATATACGCAGTATACACGAAGCGGCCTGAGGATCACGCGAGTGTTGTACCGCATATCTGGCGATACACTAACGACACTCGTTTCTGACAACAGTCATTCCTAAACGTGAACGTGTGCTACCTGTCCGGCCTGTACTGTACACATGCACGTACATACACGAAACGCGTGCGTACGTACGTACGAAGCGACGTCGAGGGGATCGAATGTATTTCGACTCTATCGTCCACCTAGTGACATTTGGCACGCCGGGTACGTTCGCTCACACACGAAAGTAGATGCAGCTGAGCGACGATGGAAAGACAGACACTGTGTGTGGATCGGCACTGCCTAACACTACTTCTCTGCACAGGTTTTCGCGGGTACAGAGTGGGGGGGCTAGTCAAAGGACAAAGAAAAGAAGGCTCGAAACTGACCGACGGCGACGAGCCAACGAGCCCCCAACGACGACGGCGGCGGCGGCGACGACGACGACGACGACGACGACAAGCCGACGAGCGAGCGACAGCCTGATACCTCCGCACTTCGCGAGCACTCTCACGCATTTATCGATGTCAAACGTCTCTGCACCGTAGAAGCACCAGACGTCGTTTCTTACGATGCCGCTGATTGGCTGAGCGGTGCGCGAGTGCACTGCCTCGGCCAATCACCGTTGACAATACGACGCTGCCGTGCGGGCCGCCACCAGCACCGGTCGTGTCACGTGAATCTCATGCCCGAAAACAAAACAAACAGCTGGCTGTGTTCCTCACTTCGCTCTCTTACACGCTATCGTGCGTGTACTTTTCACGTGCGATATTCCTTCTGGTAGGTATTCCCATTTTCCGTTTACCAATACGCTGAAACTGACAAATTAGACGTGAGAAAGTAACGTGTCGATCAATTACTCGATGTCACCGAGATTGCATCGGAAATTAGCTTATAATAATAGGATCGATTTTTTAATCGTTTAAATTCCACTCCCTTCGATTCGTTGCAATCTATTCAATCCTATTATGAGAAAATTTATACGTTATGGAAGATAATTTAAATGCAGTAGCTCTCGGAACGTTGTTTAATCGTTCCTTGTGTTACGAAATTTAAGAAAAGTGCGTTTGAAAATTCGTATAATCGCGCCACCTTTTGCACTCTATTTGGCGTCGCCCGTAGTTTTTCAAACCGATACCTGTGAGTCTCTCGAGGTCAGTACAGCGTTCGATACCGTGTTTAAACGTAACGGTTCTGCGATATGATTTATTGAAGTTTGATCATTTTATACGTTATCGTAGTGATAAATGCATGTCATGGGAGAAAAAAATACCGTAATTTGCAGATTTCTTCGATTATCATCAAAGGTTAGAAAAATTTCTTCAAAGACACAGTTTGGTAAGTCAAGAAAATCCGCAATTTCTGTTTAAATTGTATTTAATTTAAAAAATAAAGAATTACATTTGAAAAAATACACACGTGTATTTACAGTTATATGTATTGTGATTGTTTTTACTATTTCACTCATCGTTATTTGAAAATGTAATTATTATTTTCGTTTGTTATGTTATAACGGAAAATTATTTTTGCTAGTTATCTTTTCACGTAATATATTTAAAATTAACACATTCACACGCGATAAAATATTGTCTGTAATGTAACTGATTCGGTAATTATTAAAAAATATCATTGAAATAAATATACGTATAATTATAAATATATAATACATATATGCAGATACACATCTACTTAGGTAATACAATAAGAATGATTTAACAAAGTCTAGTTTTATCATGTCTTTCAATAAATAATTGACTAATCTAATAAATCTTTAACTGATTAAAAAAGTAACAATAAATTTATAAAAATAATTATTATCTAGAATTGCACTATTCCTTCATTTTTTGTTATAAATGAAAAAACAAAACAAATTTAAATTAAACGACTTGAAAACTTGTAAAATAAAAATTAGAAAATTAAATCAACTTTGTTTAATTGATTCATTTATTTATTATTTTTTTTAATATACAATTATTTATTTTTTGTATCATTTTGTACATTAATTTGTCAAACGTATAATTTTGATAAAAAAAATTCTTCCATGATTAAATTACATGCGAGATACAGGGATAATGTCAAGGAAAGCAAGTGCATTTTGAAGCACAATTTGTAATGCATGTAGCATGTATAATCTGGCAATCATTGTTGGAACCAAATGGTCATATGCTTCCTATAGTGAGACAAGAATATATAAATAATAAATCATTATGCAATGAGGTTTTTAAGTCAATTATTAATACTGATTAAAAATAAAACTTACAGTTAAAATTCTAATTCTACGATAATAGATGCTAAATTTTTGACACAATTTGGACAAAAATATACAAATAACTTGTGGATTTGTTTGGAAGACAGCATTATGTTTTACACAATGGTTTATCATTTGTTGATATCCAATGATAAAGTTATATACAAGTTCCCATTCTTCCTAGAATTTATAAATAGTTGTTAAGTTATTGTCTATTTTCTTTTGTTAATTGAAAATACTGAAAATTTAGTGTTATTTAAATAAAATACCTCTTGGTTTAACAAAGAAAAATCTGTATCGTTGACACATGGTAAATCAGGATATTCTCCTTTTAATCTTTTATCATTGTACTTTTCAATAATGGATGTTATTCTTGCTGCATTATATAATATAAAACACGCACCTAAAAACTAACAATAGTAGAAACTGTCTTTTTGCAAGTTCTAAAAAATTCATGCAAAATTCTGAATTGAAAAAACCTTTTGTGTTTGTAGTATTTTTATCAGTTGCAATGTTGGATCCAATAAAAACAGGACGACTTGGTTTTACAGATAATAATTCAAATGTCACTATTGCTTTTGCAAGATTCTCGACGAAATATTCTTCCATTTCTGCATTAAATTTTTGTGCTTCGAAATATTTATGTTCTTTTAATGCTTTCAATTCTTTAATTTTGTTGTTAACATACTGTTCGTACGTTAATTCTGTCTCTTTACACTTTGTTTCTGTATTTTTCACAACACCACATACACACTTCTCATAATTTTCTTCTAAATTTCCCTGCGACTTAGAAGTAAATACAAATTTGTAATCAGAGTGCTTCTCTGATATTTCACAGCCATGAAGGGTCAAAATCTTTTCAGTGACACGTTGTATTAGGTGTAATCTTCTAGTTGTGAGTTCTGATTCCTTATCTTGAAGTGATTTGAAAGCAAAAATCTTGTTGGTTGAGAAAGTTTTCCCAAAGTTATTCTTAGATGTTATGACTGCCTTAATTGAGTTCTCTATAAGAGGAGTACGTTGTAAAAACAAACAGACTCTTTCCTTCTCTAAAAAATATTTATGTAATTTTATAGGCCAATTACTACTCGATGATACTAGCAACTGTAAAACCTGCAAAACAAAAATCAATATCCATTATGTTTAGAATTAGGTTATGTTTCTTTCCTTTACATTTTCTATTATATTTTACCTGGTTTGCTGCAATATTCGCATCAGCCTTATCCGTTTCACCATTTCGAACATACAGGAAATGTTGTAAAATTGTTGTACACTTTTCATCACATTTGTCTGTGTCTTTCAACAAGTTCTTCCATACTTTAAGGCTAGGTAAAAAATACAATTCACCATTTATTGCCAAATTTTCATTATTCAACTTAACAACTGAAGTACTTTTGCAAGTATTATCACTTAAATATGATGTTATATTATTTATAAGTAATTGCATACAAATGGCTGATGTGTTTTCCATTTGTAAACTAGTACACGTGTCATGTCACTTATTTCAATATGAAGTAGCTTTAATAACTTACTCTGATATGAATCATATGACTTTGAAACTAGTTGCACTTATGAAAATTATATTCCAGTTTAAATATCTTTTTATAATTACTACAGGAGTAATTCAAGTTGTTGAGATTACAAATTATAGAAAATTTCTGTATATAAAATGATCAAATCAGAAATGGTTTTTCAGTAGTTTCTTTATTAGAGTCACAAGTTAAATTGTGCAAATAAGTGATTGTAAATATTAACATTAATATAATAATCGCTATACTTAAGGTATACGTATATCTTACAAATTCATCACAAAAAACAATTTTCTATTTAAGCGTATCTAGACTGACTGATCGATCATTAAGTAAATTTACTCGGCCATAGTACTGTAATTAAATCCTATAATTTACATCGCTTTCTTTGATATTAATTATCACATAGAATGGTGGTATTTCACGTATGCTATCGCAGCCAGTTCCTTGCAGAATTCTTCCGTCACGATCACACTTTCGAACAGAATATTCTCCTTTTCCCTGAAAATTACGAAATGTAATTTAATCTTCTAAAATCACTAAACAACGAACGATGCAATTCCTTCCAATTCTTCGCACATTTACCCTTCGTGGGAACAATCTTCTAGTAATCGTTCTCGCGTCTCCTTCAGCATTTGTTTATGATCCGGCGTCTTTGGTACCTCGTTCACCAACTGTTTGACAACCTTTTGCAAACAGGTGAACAAATTCTTCGTGCCGGGCGCTAACGGTAACAACGGGTTTAGTAAAAATTCATGCAGGTACGGATGAGGCAAGAGCGCGAGCCTCGAGATCACCACCGTCAGTTGTAGGTTGACCTCGTACTTTTGTCTTGGTATATTCGTCACTTTCTCAAAAAGCATCGTCATAAACGGCCCCATGTAAAATCTTACGGAACAATGGTCCGCTTCCGGCCTGGAATCGGAACTTGCAGAATCGTCTATAGTTACCGCCTCTAACGGCCACGCCATTAACGAGCAGTCTGTCAGCACAGTGGAATACTGTCGTTCTAAGTCAGCCATGTACCGCTCGTAATTGTTCACATCCGTGTCCGTTTGTAGATAACGAGGAATCAGGGACAGGAAACTGAAACGGAGGTCGATATTACGTTAAAAATTCCACGGCACACCGTTTCAATTACATGTGCAAATATCGTTATGTGAAAAAAAAAGTCTTCAGAACGTTCAAAGGTCTTTAGCACATACAATGAAAAAAACTTTGTCAACATAGTCACTCGGTAACTTACTGAAGCGATTGATTGACATTCATTGTTGACGTTCAAAGTATTTTTTTTTTTTTCATTCCATGTCACATTTGTCAAGTACTATAAGCACGTACGTATACGATTGAATCACTTTGTTCGAATGACAGCGAATGTTTTTGTTGTAAAATTTCTTTCTCGACAGAAGCGTTTCTTTTTGTACGTGTAATAGTGCGACTTTTTGTTAATTCCTTACCAATTTACAATTCTATGAATATTACTAGGTGCTAATGTTCGACTGTGGCTTTGCTCGTAGGAGAGATCTAGCGAACCCTTCTTCTCCCTCTCTCTCTCATCCTCCTCATCGCTCCAAGATGCAATTGCACTATCTGCTGCGGTGTTATCGTAATACCCTCGCGTCGATAAGTATACCAGCACGAGACAATGCAGTATGTGTTCGTTTCGTTTCTCTATCATCTCCTCGAATAGTTTTAACGTTTCTAGCGTTAAATCCTCGCTGTCCGTAAAACAATTATCTATCAGCCTATGTAGTACAGGTGACGTCCACACGTTTGGTATCTCTGGGCCTCTGTCTTGGCCCACCAGCCAATAACTTATTTCTGAAAAAAAAATCATCGATGTATCAGCGTAGAAAAAGAGTAACTTTCACTAATATTAATTTACAAGAAACAAAGAAAGGGTTGCATTAATTCTAATAATTACATTGAAACAATTACGTTTTACAATTATATACAATTATATACAAACCTATACATAAGGCATTAGATGTTAGTTCCTTCAAGCATTTAGTAACCAATGCAGTAATAAGAACAACATGATGTTCAGCCAGTGCTGGTGTCACGATCTTTTCTAAAAAGTTCACTCTAATGCTTTTCGCCAGCGCGTCCGCCACGTCCGGATGTGCTTCCCTTATCAGTTGATTGCAGTAATCGAACCACATGAAAAACGCGGCGACCTGTCTGCATCCAGAAAACTTCTTCTCCTTTGTCCACGCTGGCGAATCTAAACCCCAAGTGACGTCCACGCCGTCGATCTCTGCTGGATCGACGTGCGCTGGAATGGCGTTGAACAGGTTCTCTAATCTATTCGATATCAGGATTGCTAAGTCGCTGTTTGCTACCATTTGAGCGAACGATGAATCGTCCAGTGATGCAAGGACCATTATCCCCTCGCAGGCTCTTATCCTCACAGTATTATCCTGAAAAAGGGACCGTTTTTCGTCTGTAAATTTTTCTTTGCACTTTAGAACTTAAAATAATCTTCAATGTGGAATATTTTATTATGGTAATATCATGTTGGTGGAATACTTGATTGATAATTTTTATTAGTATTGAATTTAATGCAGAATTTCAGTAACAAAGTGATATAAAAAGTTGTTATGATTTTAATAAACAGTAGTTTTAATTAAACAGTATTAATTAGCAATTTAAAGAATTAATATTTCTTCAAACTTCTCATATATATATAAGAGTTTCAAGTTTTTTTTTTCATTTAAGAGATCCAATAAATTCTCAGTATTTTAAACGAGGATATCAACCGACGATTCCAGTTTAGGTGAAAGTATTAAAATCCGTGGCTTACCGCGGTATTTATGTAACTCAACAAGGCATCTAATAGAAGGCATTTCGATTTCTGTGGCGTTTCCGGTCTCAGAAGGCTCTGATCCCCTTCTGCGCAATTAGAGTCCTCGTAAGCAGTTCCATACTCAACGTCCAATCGCAGATCCTGAAGATTCTGCAAATGTGTGTCTATCTCGTTCATCAGAGCGACATCCTCGCCCTTCTGCGAGACGTCATAGTCCTGAGAGTCGGAAGATGACGCGGCGACAACCGAACTCTCATCGGATATCGGTTTTTGGATTATCGGACTAGAGGACTGCGAGGCGTTCTCCACGTCTCTGGAAGATATCGATCCGTTCGATTGGCTAGATGATCCTCTCGTCGTTTCAGTCTTACTAGATGGCCTGTTAGATTCCGCAAATCTAAGTCTCCTGTCATTTTCCGAGCTGAACAAGTTGGGATTGATCAACGTGACCGCTCGGGTGTCCAACGGTTCGAACAACGGATTAAAGTTGTTTCTTCGTCTGGCTGGGATGTAGGTGACCTTCTCCACTTCCATCCTTTCGGAACTCCTTCCGGAGGCGGAGGCGTTGTGCCTCTGAACGGTCGGCGCGTCGTTTATGATGTTGGTCACGTGGGGATACTTACAAACTAGGAAGCAAATCGTAAGGAGGAACTGAACCTCCTCAGCTTCCATCGGCGACGGTGGGCTCCCATTGCAGAGACCGATCAGTCGCTGCACCGGCCCATAAATTGACGTGTGATGCAACAAAGGGTACTTGGATCTTCCTAATAACTTTCTCAGAAACGACAAACAGATGGTTCTCATCCCGGGTGGGGTTTCCGCGCTGGCGAGCGTGGCCAGCAGGTCCAGTAGTTTGTGCTGCAACAGGTACTCGAGACACGGCCCTGGCTCCGTCTCATCCTTCTCCTCATCCAGCAATATCTCCAGCAATCTGTCCAAATGCCGTGGTATGCCCGTCGTTTGTATGGGCACCTTGCAATCCGTCAGATGGTTCACATAAAAGTTCATAAGCTGTTTCCAATGATAGGTGAAGTCTTGCAGCGGCGTGGCAGGCGGTGCTATCTGCAAACGATAAAAACTCGTGAGTGTCGTTTCCTATCGTGGCGGTGAAAACGCAACGTGATAATCGGAACGTCGACTGGCGCGATCGTGTTACATCGTTCGTCTCGTCGTTGAGGAAAAACAGGTAGGACACAAAACACGGCAGGTTATTAAACGTGCACATGCTAATGAGCCACGGCTGGTCTCGTATGCAGATGTAACTTGAAATAATTACATAAGTCGCTAAATATAACGGCGTACATGTTCGGAACGATCAGAGGACGTCCCTCTCGATGTGTCGAGATCGTGATGGGCAGGTTTCGCGCGGGGCCGGCATTGCCGCTACGCCGTTGCGTTTATTTGGATCTTTTTCACGGGCGCCAAACGGGCGCGATTTAAAAATCGATCTGTGCGCGCACAACATACGGGAAGAAAAAATCCACAGGAGTGGACAGTGCGGCGTATCGACCATGGTCAAAAGGCACGGCATGCAGCAAATCGATATACCTACGAAGAACGTAAATAAATACAATGGCACGTGTGATGGAATGCGACAGTCGAAGACGTTTGAAGAAACACCGTTGTTTCTGCAAATAGTACCACCGATGTATGAATACAGCCTAAAAACGTCTTTTGCTCTACGTTAATTATGCTCTACGAATAAAAACGTGCGTGTTTTTCTTTTCTTTTTTTTTTTTTCTCTTTCTTTTTTGGTCGAACAAATAGCGAACGTGGTACGCAGTCGCGTTGATCGGGAAGAGAACCAACGACGAAACGGCGGAATTTATCGGGGTTATCACTTACCACGTCAATGGCATTCTTCAGCGCGATTTGAATACCACTAATCATTTTCATGCACCGTCCGATCTTACTACACGATTATTTCACGCTATGCACGCGCCTCCTGCCCGTTTCTCGCGTGATATTCACCCACTTCTGCATAATTTCTCATTGTTCGCTCTCGTATCGCCGTGCAATCGCTCACTGTCGCTGCGGCAGCGAAACTTTGCGGCTTTGACGTGTTTTGTTTCCTGTCTGCTGCCACCAGGTGGTAGGTCGGTGTTATCGTTATGACGTCGGCACGACGATCGAAAGGAGAGACGTGCTTTCGTTTCAATTAGCCTCGTCAAAGAGTAGGTTTCTTTCAAGGAAAAGTAGGAATGTGTTTTAAATATACGTGGAATTTCTCATCGGAAGAGTAATAAATTTGCAAATATAAACACGGTTCGTTCGCCCTCTGGCGGCGTGCAAGGAAGATACTATCGATACAGGAACTACGTTTTGATTAGGCTTGTTCAAGGTTGAGAAATTATCAGATGCAAATCTAGCAATTTGAAACGAATGAATATTTTAATTTTTTGTACTCTGAATACTTTAATATTCCTGTTCAGGTTATTTATACGAGTCCAGACTAATGTTAAATATGATTGAAGTTAAATGTAGAAACGTTTAACGAAATTTCTTGTTTTCTTATCACCGGTATTTTTCCTATTCGATCATTTTTGCAGTACAATCCAAATCGGTCGATCACTGATAAGAAACTTGTCTACACGCTGCAATAGAGCTATTACGAATATATATACATTTATCAGAATCAAAGATTCTGATAAATTCAAGAGATATATCAATCTTTTCATATTCTAATTTTAAGAAACGTAAAATTATCTTTGTCCCCAATTTGTATTTTCTTTTCTTTCCTTTTTTTCTTATCAATGCAAATAGTATATCTTTTCAACAGGAACTTTATCTTTATTGTAACCCCTCCCACTCGCAAGTGAAACTACTTACTACACTATTTCTTTAGGACTAGAAATTCTATCTTATCGGTACATCAAGCTATTAGATATGTATAAACGTAACGAAACTTGAATATCTAAATAATATTTATTAAGTACATAAATTAAATATATATATATTAGAAACATCGATCGAGCCCCAAAATATATATATTCTCAATGTACAAACGCGGTATAATAATGGCACATCGATCGTGAGCAACAGGATTTACGATGACTTTTATTTTGCACCTTCAACGTGTACACATTTCAACAACATTAACCAGTGCGTAAATATAAAAAAATGTCACGACGCTCTGAAAAGCGGTTCAGGCTCCGCCGATGTGTTCGATTCGCTGTCTTTGACGATATTTCACAGCGCTATCCGCTCCTTCGAAACGAATTGATTTAATTATTGATCGAGGAAAACAACGTGTCTCCTACTAAATACTCTAATAGATATCTCATCGAACGATTTAGCATCTATTTGTGATTCAAATCGATTAATAGCACGGACATCGCGTCTTTCGGAGCCGTTAATTTTCCTTACGCAACCTCTTACGAATATAGTAATTCGATGCTCGACTAAAAAGGAATTATTCGCGTTGTAGGAATCTCTGTCTCTGTGCGACCATACTCGTACTTTGTCATTCTTTTTTCACTGTCACGTTAATTCTTTTTTGGACGCGTGACGCGTGACGCAATGTCGTTCAAATTTCGCAACAGTGAACGCTTTATGTCTACCATTTAACAACGAAGACTTAAACGGCGAAATTTTACTTGCTCGACTTATTTTTACATTACAGAGTAATTTCAGAGTGGTTGTCCGATATTTCAAAAATTTCTAGTCTCTAGCATATAATAATCTTTGATATTTTAATTTCTAATATCAATTTCAATAATTTTCAATAGTTGTAGTCCAATTTCCTAACTTTCTAATAATTTCGAATATCAATTTTAATAATTAGAATTCAGTTTCTGGGTTTCTGTAGTATCAAAGTAATTTCTAATGCCAATTTCAATGAGTATAATCTAGTCGGAATTGGGACATTTAAAATTCAGGATTGTACAAATCCAAAAATTTGTCTTAATATATCCTAATTATTTACCGTCTTTTGTAAAATGAGTTAATAAAAAAAGAAATCGTACAATTTCATTCCTAAGTTAATGTTACAAATTTTTTAGCAAGCGGTGTACACCTCGCTGAAAAGTCTCAGGATAAGTATCACATTCATATAAAAACTGGAAAAATGAAATGATAGTTTGTAAAGTTAATGTGTCAACAACTGCGTTATAAAACGCGTGCAATTGAGAAAATTTTATTACCTCGCGTAAACGTTGAATATTAGAAATAAAAAGCGTCCTGAGGCTCTTGAACAGAAGTACAGATCTAAGCAAGTTTCTGATAGATAGACCGCGGACGCTTGTGCATTTATAGGAAATTCGAATCACACATAATATGTACACACTGCTTTTTACAATATTTCGTACATAAAACAACCGTTCTGCCGTTCTACTGTTTCAATGATACTCTCTGGGTAGGTCCACAGTCTGTTAGTAACTTGAAAACTACGAGATCGCACAGCATCACTGACAAAATCACAACGAAATCGCGTCGCCGGTCATCACGGGTGCCCCACGATAATTAAAATATGCCACGACGCTTTTCTTCACGCCCGGCGTCGACGTTAAAAATCGAACGTGGGTCCGCGTGATCGCGCTAACTATACTCGCGGCAGAGCTACTCACCACCTTCAGTCTCAATAGTCGTCGCAGCATCGGTGACCAGAGACTAGCGAGTGATCGGAGAAACGAAGGAGTTTGATACAGTTCGATTGGAGGAAACTCGAAACGAAACAGAGAGAGAATCCTCCTCTCTCAGGTGAAACGACAACGAAGGAATCCTCTTTTCCTCTTTCCTCCGTCTCTCGGCCGACAGATCGATTTCACCATCCAGGCGATTTTTATCACGTCGCGTGGTTCTTATCGCAGCGACGACGAAAATAAGTACATGTACAGCAACGACGCTGTCTCTAGTCGCGTCGACGACCACTCGATGACGTTCCTGCCTCTCCTGGCTGAAGTTTTCGACCGACACGTTTCTTCCCGCCACCATGTTTCGTAATACAAGAACACAGGTCGAATGACGATCGAAAACTCCGACGCGAGACACTTGGCCGCGCTTTCGAGTCGCGCGCGAGGCGGCAGGAGGAAATACTTTGGAGCAAAGATAGAGGAGCGATAGTTCTTCCTTCTCGATCACGTTCGCGTCGATAGACACGAGATTACAAATCTTTATTTTCATTTTCGTACAGTACTCGGCTGAATGATTTTCTTTTGTTTGTTTTCGTGATTAAATGCGAATTTTTTTTTTTTTTTTTTGTAAATTAAAATCTTTGAAAATATCCAGCTATTGTTTCATTTAATTATATAGATATCTATAATTAATCGAATCATTATATTGATATTATATAGATAAGGGGTATCAGTATCATTTGATGTAATAGAATTTGTTTGTCCGGAGGATAAAGTAATCAGATAGCTCTGACAACAAAAGTTCATCTACTAATTATCTCCTCCACTTGCTTTCATTAGTTTTAATAATAGTAGTTGACGTGGTGTACATAATTCGGTTCAGCTGTTCCTTCTTTAACATGTATGCAATTTATATTGACACGAACAAATGATCGTGCATGTAGTGTGTAGGAGAAAAACGATGCAAGTGCATTTTCCTCAGAAGCTAGAACCATTAAGACGTATTAATTTAGAGAATTTTCTTATGAATTTCCCTTTGAATAAAAGCTCAGTTGTGACTAATTAAACGTACATTGACTCATTAAGAACGTTGCAACATTTGCAATCCCTCTTAATCAATTTCTATCGTCAAATTTTATTTTTTAATATCGTAGTTACGAAAGAAAAGGATTCGCCTAATATTTTTTTGTCGTCGCGTCTTTATGATATCGATGAACGATCCTCGATGAGGCAGACCTCGCTTTTTATAAGAATGATGCCATGATACGCTATAAATACAAAGCGTATAGAAAAGAATTTGAGTATTGAGTAACGTTCGTAATGATATATTGTAAATTATTCTGACTCAAAGAGGTCGCCAGATAGCGATGTCGAGCGACGCTCTCTTCAGAAATGTAAATTATATATCGCGTGAAGTTGATGATGGATGGCAAGATGATCGAAAGTGAAAGAAAGTACTGGAGAAGTGGGAGTCCAAGTATCTTGTTTTTATTACAACTCCGCGACAACAAAACGATAGTAAAGCTAACCGTCTAAATTTTCTCTGGAAACGGCACGTTTATTGTTTCTGCTCCATCGACCTTTGAACTCCAAAGAAATATTCGCCTCTCGACACGAGAGAGTGACGGGAAGACACAGTATCGAGAGTCACGACTCGTGATCAACCTCTCTCATTCATATACGCGCTCATTCACACACTTCTCTTCTATTTCTCTCTCTTTTCTTTTTTTAAATATTTTTTTCTCTCTTTTTTTCTTTTCTTCTTTAATAATGTACGTTGTACAATTTAAGTCGCGACATCGATGCGAACGTGTTCGAGGGATCGTCGTTCTCGAGACATTGCTAGAAAATTGTCGGTGTATACGATCGTCATCGTCGTCATCGTAACAATAAGAGTGACGTATAAATCTAAAAATACTTCAAACGATACTACAACTGTTTTCTTTTTTTCCATTTTTTCCTTTTTCTCTAATAAACTGTTGCAAAACACACTTCCTCTAAATATCTGTCCGCACTATCTCTTCGTCTCTTCGTTTCTTACGTGTTATTCATTTTTTTCCTTTTTTTTTTTTATCTCATCTCGATATTAATATATAATATATAATCTCGTTTTTTTTTTTTTTTTTTGCATACTGAACTTCTTTCACGCATAACGCATTAACCCTCATTTGCTCACTCTTTCTCTCTCTCTCTCTCTCTCTCTCTCTCTCTCTCTCTCGGTTTTACGCATCCAAGTGTCACAGTAAGATCACCGATAGGACAAAGGAACGACAATACAAATAATTTATAAATCGCTCTATGTGAACCACGCTCCATCCCTTGCTTTCTTCTTTATCCTCTTCCCTGAAGATTTTCGGAGCGACATCTTTCGGTGAAACGGAAATGGGGGGCTGGCCTTGCGGGATCGCCGACCAGTCGCCTGTTTTGTGCCTGTTCTGTCAAGAAGGAACACCGGAAATCGACCACCGGTGCGTCGTCGATATATATATATATATATATATATATATATATATATATATATATATATATATATATTTTACGATACGAATACGAAATATATTCCGGAGTTAGGCGCACGCGTGTACCGCCGATAAATTCACGCAGCCTTTCATCCTCGAGAAGCCAAAAAGTAAAGAAAGACGATTATAAATTCTTTCAAATTTTGTTCAAATTCCTTTCATCTAGGCGCACGTGTATTCATTTTTCTTTCACATGTTTCTGACTGCGTATACGTATCTGGCTGCACTTATGGCAGTAATAGGACTTTTTGTGTCACACGTTTTCGTTTTATTCCTTTTATTCGTTTGCAACTCGTGTACAACCGCGTTTCCAGCGAGAACGCTTCGTTATAAATCGCTTTCTTCCCCGATCTAACGTCGTGAATATGCTTCGTAATTACGATTCGTAAGTACTCTCTCCATGTATCGCTGCTTCCACGCATTTCGCGCGTTTAGGCTACGTTTTAGCTCTATGTACAAGTGCGTATATGCAGCTCTCTCTCCCTCTCTCTCTCTTTCGTATTTTCACACTTCACTCATTCTCCACCTTGCTCTCTGTATTCACTCGTTCTTCTACTTGCACATCTCTCTCTCTCTCTCTCTCTCTCTCTCTTTCTCTCGCGCGCGCACAAACTCGCTTTCTTCCTTTAGTTACGTTTAACAACTAGGTATCTTCGACTTCTTCCTCGGCACATACGCGTGACTTCATGCATTTTCTGTGTACGTGTTATTATTAATGGTGTGTCAAATTTGTATTCGTTACTGCGTTACATAACTTAATTTAATCTAAGCTGAGGAGAAGACGCGGCACAGCCGTTGTCTTCACCGGTGCCCGGCAGCCACTGCGGCGACCAGCGCCGCTCCACGACCGCTGCCATCCTCCGAGAGCATTAAATCGAACTGGAAAACAGAAAACAGAATTAATATAAAACAGTGTTTAAGTTTATCGAACGAATTTGTCCAAATCGTCAGATTTGAACCGGACGATAAAAGATAACTGGCGAATCACTCAAAATTTTTTTAAAAATCGATCCCTAAAATTTCAACACGCGTAAATACTTTGCATCGAATGTTTTGCCGTCGAATTGATCGAATATCATCAAAATTCATGTGACTTGGACAAAATTCTTCTCTTTAAGACACCCTGTGGGTGGGATTTTGTTACGTGCACGTTTGTTTATTTCTTTATTCGTCGAGCAGACCCTTTGTACTCTATTAATCTCACCTTGTGATTCTGCAACTGACTTATTTTCTCGGTCATAAGATCGTGGAAATATGGGTGGAATCTGTAGACCGAGCCATCAATTCCGACTGTGACGTTGTCTTCGCCCATTTTGTTCAATAACGTAGCGATCCCAGCGCTGGCCAAATGAGCTGCCCTCCTCGACACTACGGAGCAAACGTACCTGACGTTCTCGCAATCCTGATCACTTACATTTCGTAGCCCCAGTTCGGCTAGTACTTCGCGACAATTCGTGTATTTCCCTTTAGCGTCGCTGAAACGCGCGAAAAGTAAAATTAATGGCAAATACAATATAACAAAACGAATCTTTCAATTCTGTTTATAATTCTATAGTAATTGGGCAAAGAAGTATAAATGAAAGTGATTAATTTCACAGAAATAGCAATATTGTAATATTTATGTTTAAAGTGCAATATAAGAACAAGTATTAGATTTTATCAAAATATATATATATATATACCATTCTCTTGAATGACTAGACTTTGAAAACGCAATTAGAGAAATAAGATCTCGATATCGTGTACGCTTTTTTAATTTTCTCAATAATATTTTCTCATATTATATTCTATTCTGTGAACGCGTGTGAGTTTTCTATAAATGCGTAAAAATTCGAATCTACTGATACTGAACTTATGTCAGAGATGGCTACCTGGCGGCCCGCGAGCCCTTACCCCTACTTTTCTGATCGCTAGCGTTACCCCCTCCACTGCATCTCTCCACTACATTGAAATTTCCCCACTCTCTCATGCACAGCGGGAAAAAAGTGGGGGGAGAAGGACTCGCCAGCCGCCAGTTAGCCACCTCTGGCTTATGTTATTTTGTCTTTGATTTATATTCTTTTACTCGCCGTCAGAGAAAATCGTCTATTAAATTCATAATACTGTCATTACATTTGACGATGGAAATTGTATTAAAATAATTAATTAAAGAGCCCTTTATCATCCTAAGCCATCCATCGTTATTCATTGTACTGAAAGTTACAGAAGAATTCAAAGTAAATAATACTATTACACTACAACAGAAATTACATTAGAATAATTCGTTACGCGATACAATTTTCCTTTATCCTTTTCTTTCCTCTTGCTCGTCAGACTGAAGATTATAGAAAGTCTCCAAGCATTGGAAAGTTAACGAAAGGAACATTACGGGTGCAGAGAACTTTGGAGAGAAAGGCTTTGGCTACGATATTGGCTACTTACTTCTCAATTTCTGAAACGTATTTCGTAAAGAATTTGCCCCGTTTCTTAAGATCGCTGGGGCACTTTCCGCCAAACAGCAGCCCAGCGTTCACCACCTTCTCGAGGACCAGCCTGGTCAATTCTCCCATGTACATGCCGGAGATCATCTTCTCGAACAACTGTTTCGTCGGGTTGATCGAGTTCTCGTCGATGGCGCGGTCGAACTCCGTCAGAATGAAATCGAGAACTCCACCCTCGCCGAACGCACCCCACTCGATGTTGATCAGCATGTACGGTTTCTCCGGCACGTAGTTCCCCGGAATCGCGCACTCCACGTTCTTCGTCTTCTCCACGTAACAAGCGTTGGTGCCAGTCCCTTCAAAGCGAAAAAACGAGATCTTGGAGAAGGTTTTTCACGATGCTTTCACACCCCCGTCGTGAAGAGATACAAACCGAATTTTGAACGATAAAAATGAGAATGTAGCGGGGTCTTTTTCTTTCCTTTTCGAAAGTAACACGTCGAAGATATTTTGGATAATATTTTGAAATCAGTGGCAAATCGTGCATTTCTCTTCTTCGAAAACAAGCTTTAACCTTTAGTATGTTTTACCTACTTAAAACTCTTGGCCAATCTAATAATTAAACGTTCTGTTTGTGTAACAGAATGGCGAAACGCTCAAATGTTAAATAATTCAGACAATGGGGACGTTCGGATATGAAAGATATTTCATTATGATTTACAATTGATAATTGAGGGAAAAAAAATATTTTTTTTTTTTTCACTCACCGACGATCAGTCCAATACGGCAATTTCTGTTTTTCCATGCGCACGACATCAGAGTGCCAGTGGTGTCGTTTAGAATGGCGCACACCTCGATTTTCACGTCCTGCACGATAAATCATAGTTAGCATGGTTTTGCAATTAGCCACGGCCGGTTATGTACGCATGCAACTAAATCGTCCCCGCCATTGTTTTCGACTCTTGCCTCTCATTAACGCGAACGTTGCGAAATCACTGACCAATTTAGAACTTGTCCGTGTTGATTGTTCTGTTTCTTTATACGTAGTCAATCCGTCGCAGGTTAAACATAATCTTTTTTCTTTTTTTTTTTTTAAATAGAATCTCCGTGGGATGGAATTTTACCTCGCAATTCTTTAAAATTGAGTTTCATTCGTAAGTTTAGCAGTTTAAAAGAGACAGTGGCTCGCTCAAGTGAATGTGAATATTTTAATCGTAATGGCGGTTTCATTTTAAAAACACTGTTAACTAATTAACGAGAATGAGAAAGAGATGAATCAAATTAATTACAGAGTGGAGAGAAAGTACTCACGCTTCTTCTCTCGATGGCCTGTTCGAGTAGACCGACCACATCCTCGTCGATCACACCGCTACAATTAAAGCCCTTCGTCCATCTGACTAGATAACCTCTGGTCAACCCTTGTTGATCCAACGGGAAGCTAAACGTAAAACCAAGGGGTAGAACCTGATCCTGAAGGTTCAAATCCTTGACGAACAATGCTAAACACTGGGCTATATGATCGAAGAGTTGTGTACCGGTGCCTAGCATAAGGCTCTGCGGGATGGCGTAGATCTTGCTCTTCATGTCGAAACTCTGGCCCTCGAGGGTGATCAGTAAAACTCTGAAATTCGTTCCGCCCAGATCCAGAGCCAGAAAGTTGCCCTTCTCTGTAAATTAATAATTCCAATTGGGATATTTCAAATAATTAATAATTTAATAATAATTTAATGATAATTTAAATAATAATTTATACTAATTTAATAATTAATAATTAATAATTTTGTCCAGTGTGAAATTCTAGGGCTGATCGAGAGTCAAAAAAATTGATGTTAACAGTATAAATAATAAATAGTTTGCAATTAATACTTTTGGAATATCAGATTTCTAAAAAATGCACTTTTTAAGTAATGTTGTCCAAACTAAAAATCCCCAGGATCGATGAAATTATACATATTACGTTGCTGCAAAGAAAATTTGGTAGTATAAGCTATAGGTTTCCTCGTCATCGACGATTAGAAATACAAGACGTATGGACGTCAGTGAATATTTTAAAACAATTCTGTCGGAAGTAAACATTTCGAGATTGATCGTCGAGAATCAGAGCAGCTGGTTCATAGCAGGTGCAATATTAAACAGACACGATCGTTATTTTCTTCGTTCTTGATTCATTCTGACTCGTTACAATAAATTGACTTCCTATCGATCGTGAGAGTCGTACGGTGTTCTCTTACCGCTGCCATCGGGAAGGTCTTGAACGTAGGTCGGGAAACACTTGACGATTGCATCGTCGTGCGTTGCCTTCGACAAGCCTTTGTTCATCTCATCGTCCAGCTTTTGCATGACCATACGAAGCTGGTCATCGGTAAGGATCAGCTCCTTGCAGATGTCTCGTATCTGTGAAAAACCAAAGTGGAAATTGATCCAACCGAAAAATAGTTTTTGTAGATATTATTCAAGAAAGCGAAATTAGTTGACTATGAGAGAACGTATAGCTAGCTTCAATAACAAATAGAGTATTGATTTGAAGAAGATAGATTTAATAGACTTTTAGAGGCCGAAGTGTATTACAATCACTCGAAAAGTGATTGTAAAAAATTGGATGCTAATATTTGTCCAAATTCATATTTTTATAAATATTATTAGATAAGAAATTAGGTGTCAATTAAATTATGAATTTGAAAAAATTAATTATTAATTAAATTATTAATTTAAAAATTACGAATTTAAAACGATTAATTATTAATTTAAAAAATTACGAATCCCGCTTGAGTAACATTTAATATTCGCGACAGTGTAAACAGTCGCGGATTTCAAGTTAAGTTTTAAAATTGTAATTATAATTATAATTCTCCTTCTGTATTTTAATATCTGAAGTTAATATCGATCAGTTAATAATCCATATATGAAACATAATCAAAGAAAACAAGTTCGTGGAATGATAACGTGTGTACAATAAACTATTATATAACAACAAAAGATATAGATATATGATAGAATATTACATAATACGCATATCATCTGCAGATCTCTTACTGTACCGTTATTTTGAAAATTTTATACATTTTTGTATTTGTCACAATGTCTTCCGCCATTATAATTTCCCGCATGAAAATGCATGAAAATCGCCAATTTAATTACCAAGTAATAAATCCAAGATACGTTTGTTTAGATTAAATACAGATTAAAATGGGCCACTCTGTAAATACCTACAGAAGAAAAATAATGTCGTCGACATTTTAGCTTGTTTAATCGTTAATATTTATATTCCGCGTACGTTTTGCTGGTAGCTCCAATTCCTTGACACATTTAGTCGCCACGCAGAGTCTAGCGTAGAAACTTAGATATAGGTCGGACAGATACATTTCAATCATACGGTTACATTCCTCTCTTCGTTATTCCATCTGTCGGTCAATTCCTCGTTGTCTAACGCGTCTAACCTCGCGTTAAACCATGCTAAGCCTCGAATCTTAAAAATAGGTCGGAGATTTATGTTTTTACTCGTTTGTAGGAAAATAACAAGCTAAGGCTGGGCTAAGTTTCTCTAGAAGATTTGTATTGTTTTTACTTTGACGTTCAATCTACCAGACTTTTAAATTATGGAGGAAGCTTAGCGTAATAAATAAATATACATTGGTGTACCCTAAACTGTATATTTTAATGATGAAGTCTGCCGCTAATATTGCGTCTATAATCGAAGAGAAAGTCCAATTCTGCGTTTTAATACTTACAACGGCGCTCTCATTTGTCAAGAAAGGAAATAATTGTGTATTGCTTCGAGTTAAAAGAATTGAAGATGCGCATTGCCACTCAAGTGTTCACAAGTACCAACTATACTCGTTTCGAAGTTGGAAAAAGTTAAGTAATACCTAGTACAGCAAAGAATCTAGAAAGTTCATATTATAAATACACGTGCAATTGAAAGATTTTATCAACTACAATAAATTTGACATTGTATTGCTGCAGTTCTTCGAATCAGTCTTATTTGCAATTCTTCAAGTTAATTTATATGTTATCAAACTCTACATTTTTCAGACTTAATATCAGACTTAATATAAGACGAAATACCAAGGAATATTGCTCATCATTTAGATTTTTGAAATTTTTATAAATTTAAATACTATTTATAATAAATTACTGCTTAGCCTCCGATGAGCAGACCATAAATTTCAAATTGTATAGATTATTCAATAAAATTAGTATTGTTTAATTTTTAAACAAACGTAATAATAATTGTCCTAATCGTAAGAGTGGGCAAGAGTGATCATACGTTATTTTGAGTATATGAATGTAATTCCTTGAATTTACGATGCCTACATGCTTTTTCTTACGTAAAGGCATTCGCTTTGCTAATTTCGCACATCTTTTTACCACAATTGTAAATTTTTCCCTTGAAATTCTTCGAAGCTGTTGTTGTTCAGTCTAAAAATAAAATTTTAATACTTTAGTTAGCTTTAACGACGTAGATAAAGTATTTTATGTAAAGAATGACGATTAAATTAAAATGGACAGATAGACACGCAGTAAAACCTTGTCAAAGTTTTCAAATTCATTCTTCACCAATTTTTTTTTTTTTTTGTTTCAACGTCGTTTTGAAATTGTAATTTTTAAATACGATCTTTTGTTCAAAAACCTTAGAGCGCGGCTATTTCAAATAAATAAATATTTTACTTGTGAATATCTTTTGTGACACTGAAATTTCACTTAATTCTATTTAAGTTATAATTACAATATTTTCTTCTCAAAAAATTGTACGAAGATGTTTATTTTACCGAAAATACGAAGAATGCTCCGAATTTTTGAATGGAACTATATACAGGATGATTCATATAACTTGCACACCTAAGATAACTTTTAAATTATGCGTCTAATGAAAAATTGTTTCATACAAAAGTTGTATGGAAGGTAAAGTATCAATTTTTGTACGGTTCGATTAAAAAAAAAAAAAATGAAAACAAACTTGGAAATTTCGAAACTCCTCAACGCACACAAAAAATTGATACACCGTGTTTTCCCTCTTTTAAAACCATACAACTTTTGTATGAAACAACTTTTTCATTAGACGCATAATTTAAAAGTTATCTCAGGTGTGCAAGTTACGTGAATCAACCTGTACCTATTCAACTTCGTCGAACAATTGAAATTCATTTATACTGGTCATATAATATTCACGACTAGAACGAGCTGAATTTGTTTTATTTATGTGACAAACTGAACATTCTTTTTTTGCGCAGAGAGCTCGTCAGTCGATCAAATGATCGTATATCTGTTTTATATTTTATTCTCTCTGTATTTTGTATCTTACTTTCTCTGTATTTTACATATTTCGGTATGAATATCTCTAATATTTGTAATAAAGTATGTCCACGGTATTATTTCATATTCGTAGAGAACGAGAGAGAAGTAAATATTCATTTGACGTCGAACTTGCAGAACACGAAATTTTTCAAGCGTGAAATATCAGCAGATAAAGTTGTTCAATTACATAATCTTTCAATTAATCGATCAGAGATAACCTATAACGTAAGAAGAGCAACGAGCAAAAGCTACTGATCGAAAAATTGCTGGAGTCTAATTTTTATCATAGATATTTCTTTTTTTTTTTTTTTCTTTCATCATCGTCGTGACGATTTGTGACGCAATATTAGCGCCGCGCGAGCGTTAATTACATATTAATGTGCACGGTGATATTCATTTATTACATTCGTGCATTTATTTATTCATGCATTTCTTTAGTCGCTTATTATTTCAACCTTTATACTTTTCGAATACTTGAATTCGTGGAATTCTCTCACGAAATTGTATCTTATTAATTCTTGAATCGGAAACTATTCGGTTGTAACGGTGACAAGTCCTTCTTCGTGGCTCTTTTAGTGAAAATTTTGCTCAACTATATAGAATTACTAGAGGAATTCTTTCACAATTTTTTTTATACAGATTTTATAAATTATAGCCTTGTTTATTGCTGAATATTGTACTGAATGAAATTTATAATTGCATTCCTAGAGATTTAAATGATTTTTCATTATATCTAATACATTTATTTATTATAATAGTTATATGATATGTAATATATTATATGTGTATATATATTACTATATAATCAATCTATTTATATTACCTTTCTTAATAAGTTTGAAAAGATTTTCTTCTAAGCCCAATTTAATTAAACTATTTTAAAATAAACTAGTAACTTAAGCAGAATTACTTATAACAATTCATATGTTATAGTTTGTGTAACAATAATATAACAATCATTTAACACGTTGATCATTGACGATCGATATTTCTATTCCTATAGATATTTCAGTATGAATATCGCTGATAAAAAAAAAAACAAAAAATATTAAATGACCTGAACAACAAGATAATGAAATAGAATAAAAAAATGTCTTTCTACCACGCAATATTTTACAGAAAGAAAATGTTTGACAATATCCCGAATATCAATTTTTCTCAAGTTTTAAGTCAAGCAATTAAATCCCATATAATCTTGAAAGGTTCCATAGTTCAGTAAGAGTATTAATCAACGAAAAGTACATTGTGCGACGTTATTGTGGAATTTTAATGTCAAAGTGAAATTAGTTAGCGTTCACCGAAGAAAGTTGCACAGAGATTCTAAATCAAGTTCTGGTTCGAGTCGAGTCAACTTGACCTAACCTTCACCTCTCTCATCGATTTTCGTCGATTTCCATCAATCTCTCTCCTCCGAACGATGGAAAAGCACGGATAAAAGGGATGGAACGGCGAACGATTTGGGTCGTGACACGTTGACACGGTGTTCGAGGGATCGATAATCGCGCTGTAAACATCTTCTCGCACGTGAAAGCATCTCTGCGTGCGGACTTGCTCTTCCGATTCCGATCGGCCTTGGCCGATTTTACGTCAATGTGGCGACGAACGTCGTCGTCTTCGTCATCGTCGTTAAAACGGCTTTCCACGTGATTCGTCGCTTAATCCACCGCAGCTGCACGTTCTTTCTCTCCGTCGCCGCTTCGTGAACGATCGATCGAAGATCAAGCGAATAAATATCAGCCAGCTACAGCTATCGTCCTCGAGTCAATCAAATTTGCATCAGGTTGTTGCAAGATGAAACGACGAAGGCCGTAATGCACGATGGCGAAACAAAAGTTTCAGACGATTGGCAACATTTGGAAAATTTTCTCTAACGTTAGTAATTTTACTAACTGTTACGATACATCCATTTTTCTACAATTGACTAATATATTTCATGTTTGAAAAAAACCAACATTCCATTGTGGATTTGTTCAAACACACGTACATACTGAAGAGTAAAAGTCTTTCGTGCTATTCTTTTCGGAATAATTGGAGCGCAGGTGACAGTGACATTTAACGTTTGACAATTTTTGACGATTAATTTGGAAAAATTATTCAAATCTGTCCTAGTCCTTAAAGACCCTCCGACCATTTACTGGATTTATGTATATAAACTTCCTGTCTCGTGATATCGATATGATTACAGTTTCGAATTGAAAGAAAGTAAAAAATGAATTCATAAAGTTCAATTTCATTTAATTGAAGATTAATATCTTTACACGTGGAAAGTCGTTAAATACAGGGATACCGAATTCAAACAACTTGACCAACACGATGAAGGTTAATTTTCTCCAATCACTATCGTCGCTAGACCGCGGATTTTAAACGTGCAAACAACGCGCACGATATGACGAAAGAAAATATAATGCCGTCCAAAATTCAGCGTTCGTTGCAAACATGAAAGCCTCTATTTTGATATACCGGTTCTCTAATAATATAAATTTGCACAAACGTTTAAAGTCTAATGATTACCTTCTCGGATAATTGGGTTAATTATCGCGCTATATATAGAAGAATGCTGCAGCGAATTGGTTATTATTCATTTATTGGTAATTTACGCATTTAGGTATTTCTTTCTCTCGATGTAAAATTCCCACTAAAAAATATACATTTCACATTGAATCTTCGTTTAAATTATTGTGACTCGCGATGGCTTTACTCTTCGTTGTTGGTTTGAAAAGAACTTCCCCGATGTTATAAAGAGCCAACTACGTTTGTTCTGGCATACCTCAGATACTGCGGTGAACAATTCCCTCAAGTCCAAAGTCATTAGTTCGTCTCTGAACTTTCTACATTAATATCTAAATATAACTTGTTATGATACCTCTTTGAACATCAACCTGAAATCTCTTTGAGATATATTTGGATGCGGCGATCTATTTTCGCTGTAATCTTTAGGGATCTGTCGCTTTTTAATCTGTTGTAACAGGATCCAACTTTTTTTTTTCTCAAGTCTGCAATTGTCTACGAGTTGTCTCGGATTTTTCGACGATAGTTTCTTTTCTTCTTCCTCTGTTTTCAGCATAGATCTAGCTACCTTTATCCGTGTCACTTAAATTTAAGTTACAATTGTCACAAATGCGGATTCTTATGCGGTCTCATATTTTTATAAAATGAAACGAAATGAAATGCACACCCTCTGAATAAACGTGAGAAATTGCAATGAAAATCTCTCATAAAAGAGAGCCTCTTCCTTCCCCTGTAATCTGTGTAACGATAATTATTTAATTTTTAAGTTTAAGACAGATAAATCTTGTTACTTGATATGTACAGTTTGTATTTTGAGCCGCGTTTAATAGCAGATTTATCTTTAAAATTACGTTGTTTAAGTGTCCTTTCAACGAAAAATATTGTAAGAATTTGCTAGGTGTTCATTCATTGCGTGAGAAATAACAGAAAATATCAATGAATGAACAACCGTTCGAAATTCATCTAATCCTCAAGAAATTCAGAGTTATCAAGCTCCTACTATTGAAAAAGTAGCCAGATAATTGAGGATTACTACACTACCTTACCGTGCGATCTATCGAAGGGCCACTTGTAGATAATAACACTGACATGTATAAACATTGTCGAATCTTTTGACGATACTAGGCAGTTTTCATCCTCGAGACAAATACCTTAATGCTTGCTATTATTGTTTAACTTTATTATATTTTACAGCAATATCTTAACGTGAAATTAATAATGCGTGATTAAAATAAATATTATCGAAATTTGATGATAGAGTCATCGTAATCGTACGAAGTTAAATCCAATTGAAAAATTGTACGAGTGGGACAGAAAAAAATAGGAGAAACGTGTTCTAAATAAAAGAAAGACTCATGAAATTAAAAGAAATTTGGAGAGAATTATTAAAAGGATAAATAATGAAAATATCTCTGATAACTCGCATCTATTGTCACACGAGACAAATACATGTATTAAAAAAAAGAAAACTGATATTAATTTTATTTAAAAAACAGTATCAATTGCTTGATTAATTATTATTAATTTGTATATATTAATTATTAATTGTTAAATAATTCTTCAATATATAATTTGCACTATATACACCTTTAATATATATTAATATATACAAATTAATGTATACACCTTTCCATTATAAAAATTGGACACGCGTCAGTTTTATTACGTAATACAGGTCACTTCTAACACCTGATGATGATAATCAGATCTTAATTTTATTAATTGATCGAATGATTTATGGACGAGCGTGCAAAACCACGTGTAAAAACAGTTATTTTCATTTGCATATCACACGAATCAATGATCTGCAATGATTACTCCATTGAAAATTTTCTACCATCGCGTACATATTTCATATGGCTACACGATACGAAGTTAGATTACTAATTTGCGAAAAGTACGATATCACGTGATTCCGCATATTTACCGCGCACGATTAGAAGAGTAATAAATCATTGTGTCGGACAAGGAGTCTATGAATTTGTTAAACATACCCGAAATAATTCATCTTTAAAAATGTATATCTGACAAGCACATAAATTTCAACTGTAGCGTATAATATAAAATCTATTATTATCCAAATAATATATTTCAGAAATAATGAATTGAATGATACATATTATACATATTATATAGTACATATATAATATATACATGTATTAATAATATAATATATTATTTGGCTAGATATTATTCGAAATAACAACAGACGTGCGTTAATTTATTTGATTTTTTTCTAGATTGCTATTTAACTATCAAACGAAATAATTTTTTTCATTTTGTACTTTATTTTGTACTTGAATAAATTTTTATTCGAATAATTTTCTTGTATGTCGGCATTGTCAACTCCTCAGTCTTGTCTGATTAATAATCAAACTTGATTATTATTTAAAAACTAATTATTTGACTCTCACGCTACATAATGTTACTTTATTTGTTATTCCTACAATAACAATAATAAGTTAACAAGTTAATATGTTATTCCAAATAAAATCGGGCCCGAGCCTGATACGATGACAATGAGTAATTCACTGTTGACATTCCAGTTTCGTAAAGAATACCGCGTGAATTATTGCAAGAAATTCTCAAGGGCAATTTGCAGCATGAATCAACAAGACACTTGTCAGAGAAAATTTTCACGTATATATTATTACGTGTGTTACGTAAAACCTATTGAAATTTCATTACCACATTGTTCATAAGACCACTACTGCGATTATAATAATCAAATTTGAAATCACTTTTCAAAAAAATATTTTTATTCAATTAACGATCGAAACTCGACACATATTTGTTCTAGAACGAATTGTCCAGTTACGCAACGCTCCCACTCTATGTTCGTTTCAAATTTGATCAGCATCGTATATCACCAACATAATCGAATCTTACCACAGTGCTAATGAAACTATAAACACATTCACAGAAAGTCTCTACGAATCTTCGAAACATTTGAAATTCGCGCCAATTTCGTATACCGCTTCCCGCTTCCTTTTTCCACGGGTATGGCATTGATCTGGCAGTGACGTCACCGACACACCCGCCAGCCAGCCAATAGGACTGTTTTATGAATGAATGCTATAGTACATGCAATGCGCCGCATGCACGCTACAGGAAGAACGTCCAAAGGCCAATGCACAGTGATTCGTGCAAATGCACGTGGTAGTAAAACCCATCAAGCACGTATCGTGCGAACGTTTTTTTTTTTTCCTTTTTTTTCTTCTTACATACATAGTTCGCGTTTATGCAATACTTTCGTATGCAAATGCGTGCCGAGACATTGAAACTGCTTCCATCGAGAAAGAACGAAGCATTAACGTTCTTTTCCTCATCGAGATCTTATCTATCCTCATTCACGCGTCCATGCTAATTATCTCTTCTTCTCTCTCCCTTTTTTTTTTTTTTTTAAACGCTTCGTACTATGGAGTAACGTCTCGACGCACATACTGCCCGCCTTATACTAATTAAGGAGTTAACGTCTCAATTTTGTAATTTTTTTCTTTTTTTTCCCAATCAGACGTTCCTCTAATGGGAACGAAATTCCAAAAATTTGCTCATCGTGTCAGCCGAAATCAACTTTATAACTGTACGAAATTTCAACTTTGCCGACATTTAATATTGTGAATGTCAGTTATCGAAGTATTTAACATTTTAGATTGTCGTTTGGTCCTTAAATCGATAAGGTGTATCTGCTAATTTTCGCTCTGAAGATCAAGTCACCGCTGCCAGCTAGCACAAAAATAGTTTGTGTCTACCCGTACATTGACTGAAGAAAACCGCCACCATATTGAAAACTATCGATGGTACAACTGTTCGCATACATTTCGGACATTGTACCCGTGACATCAATGTCTGAGAGTCTCCGGAAGTCTTTAAAAACTGTCTCCTGACAGTCACGTCTCTGTTCGAATTAACACGGCCAATTTTTATCAGAAACGAACCTTATATCTCACGTTGCAAATCGACTCTGTTCGTATATAGCGGCTATATCTGGCCTGCGTATCACACGTCGCATACCCAGAGTGTCAAGGCCACAGTGCCGGACGAAAACATTTCTCCAAAGCGCGACGACCTCTTTCACCGCAGAAACACGGCTCAAGAACGTTGTCGTCGTTTGCGATCTTTTCACGAAGGAAACCGGGATCGTTAGACGTGCATCGACGCAACACGTTGCATAATCGAAAAATTTTCATTGTCGAACGAACACGTTCCAGCTGGCCTCGTCATTCTCTAATCTCTTCTCAGATTTTTTCGTAATCTAGATATTTGAACTCTAGTTCGATTCACGAGGCATAATAGTAAGAATGGGCCGAGATTTTACTTTGTTCTTGAAACCGACTCTTTCGAGAGGATCTTAGCGTTACATTAGGTGGAAACGATATAGTGCGGTCGTAAATTGAGGTAAGAAGTGACTACTATTGAAACGTGGCTGTATCAGGACCGTATACCTTTTTCTTTTTTTTTTTTTTTTTTTTTTTTTTTTTTTTTGTAGAAGCTCCGCTTCGCGAATTAATGTTTTACTAAAACCGTTTTAATAAAAAGTATATATTGTATATACGTTTCTATTACATTCAATAGCAATTGTAAAATTTTCTGTCTATCCATACAATATTGCAAACGACACGGTCTTTGCATATCTGAAATTATTTAAATCTTCGTTAATTTTTTTTTTTTGTCGACATTACGTTAACTGGATCGAGATCTAATTGTACAGGGTAGCACAAGTTGATCACCTCGAATCTACTTCTCATGTATACGTTGTATGAAAACAATTCCTACACAAAAGTCGTACGGTTTGAATTCTTTTTTTTTTTAATAAATCGAAGATTTTAAAGTCGTTTCCACTTTTTTAAATGGAATGACACATCTTTTGTTTCGTGTGAGCATTCTTACGTCCATACCGCGTAGACTTTATAAAATTAACGTTCAAACATCTTCTAAACCTATGATTTTTCGACGTGTGTACGTATTTTATACAAAATATCGAGCTGCATCGATTAATGGATCGAAAACATACATCATTCCATTGTGGGCAAAATGGAGACTTTGAAATGCTCCGAAACGCCTCGACCTATAACAAAATAATACACGCGTTACATAACGTGCGCCCCTCTAAACCTGTGTGCAACTTTTTGTATAAAAAGTTTCTATCGCGCGACGCATATCTTAGGAGTTGCTCAAGGTGATCGGGTTACGCGGATCACCCTGTATATCGAGAATAAATTTCGTCTCTCTGTCGAGTAACTGCAAATGCAATTGATATACGAATGTGCGTCACATTTGCTTCATGCATGATAGTAGAAAGACACGAGCAATTTCAATTTCATTTTCATTTCACTTTTCTAGAAAAGATTTTCCAAAACGTACGCTGTCTCCGGAACAACTCGATTCTCGGCTGATCAACGAAACGCGAGTGTAGCAACATAAATCGTAAAACTTCATTCAATGAAATTCTTTGACCAAGCAAACTTCTGCCCGTCGAGTTCTATTTGAACTGCAAGTCCTGTTATCTGAATAAATAATATTCTGAATATCAACCGCACACTGCGAGGATTTTTTCACCGCTTATTGTATCGGTAAAGTCGTTTGAACAAATCGAATGAAGTGGAGCCAGCTTATCGTCTCCCGTTTATTCAGAGTTGTGAAATATTTAACGACTTATCTTTTCCGGCACACGGTACGTGGCACAGGTATCAGAATCGCGTGCATTTATCGATCCTGGATGCACACGTTGCACTAGGCGGGTAACATTGAGCGTGCTACTTTCCCTTTTTTCTTTCCTCCTCTCTCTCCCCTCTGCCCCTCCTCCACCCCTCGACGTACGATCATTATAATCGATAACAACGGGGGCACCGTGTTGTCACGTTCCTGAGGCACACTCCGTGAAAACGCGGCACTCGATAATAGCCGACGGCGGTCCGAACCTCTCGGCAAACTCGTTTTCACACCCTGCGACTCGCAAGTGACAGGCAACCGGCGTTGTCTATCGGTCGAGCAGACGCTTCGCAGTTTCGTAAATACGACGATGTGAAAAATTGCGTTTGCATCTCGGGTACACGATCGAGTACACGTACGTTCTTTTCTTTCTTTTTCTTTTTTTCTTTTTTTTTTTTTTTCTATCACCCACCGGTGCCCGAACGTCGATCACGAACGTCGCGAACATTTTACGTAATCCGGCACTACGTTTGCTTATTGAACGGACCAGACGGATCGGCGAGACAGACAGACGATCTTTCGTCGTCCCGCTCGTCAACTGACACGCGCGTACCAAAGGGTTAACCTCAACTCATCCCCCGAGTCGCCGAGTTCGCTACGATCCCGAAAGTAAGTCACGTACGAGAGAGTGACTCGTTCGAAAAACATACACGCACGATTCTTTCTCCTTTGCTGCGTATATTTTCGTATATATACATAAACGACAGCCGTCGCGAAGAGAGAAAAAAAAAAAAGACGTACACGTTCAAAGGAATCGCCATCGATCGACGCGAAAAACCGGCCCCGCGTCTTCCGTTACACGAGCCACTATCTCCTCCATCGCGAACGACGTTCGTCTTGGCTCACCTCCTGTTTGATCATGTCACTCGAGGATAACGTCGACGTTTTCATTGCCCGCCCCCTCGTTGCTGCACCCCGAGCTGCACGACGGCCCTCGAGCTAGCTTCGTGTCCGGAGTACGCGTGTTTTTTCGGAGCACGGTTCCGCACGATGTTGAACTGGAGAAAGCACACAATTGGGAGGGAAGAAACTGTCGCACACACTCGTGATATGTACAAATTCGAGAAATCGCCGCGCGAATCCGGTTCTCTCCTCTCTCTCTTTTTCGACGGACACGAGTCGTTCGTGCACGCGCGTCCGCGGTAACTACGTGTACACGTTCGCGTTCGAATAGCCACGTACGATTTGTCGTTTACCAGCGTGCCCCACGAGTTTTATATCGCGACTACTGGCACGAACGCGCCTGTTCCACGCGCGTACCTACACTTCCATGGACGAACGTGCTGGACGAAGTGGCGGGGAGAAAAGAGGCCATCAAGGAGACCGACGATTCAGTGACGGACGCGTCGGGACTCCCCGTCCGGCCATTCAGAAAATTCTTTTTCTTCTCGTCGCTGTCCATTCGTCCATCCAGATCTATATAATCTCTCAGTCGCGCGTGTATTTGTCAAGTGAATGACAGCAAAATTGGTTCGATGCTTTTCAGAATGTTGAATGCTTTTGAAAACATTCGAAAAATTGGCACCTCCGAGTGCTGAAAGCTGCCGAACAAACATATTAAACATTTAACATACCCTCTGAACCTCCGGAAATGAATAAGTTTTATTTTGCACGATCATACTTCAGTGCCGATTAATTAATCAATTAACATCGACACGTGACACTGTCGGCAAACGGTTTAACACAGATTAAAATGCCCGCCATTTGCAAACAGTTGCCGACGGTCGTTCTAACCTTTATTCAAACAGTGTAACGGCCGTTTCACAAAGAGATTTCATTATTTCGTTTCTTAGAGAAGAAAATTAACCTTCGTCTCTGACAGAAGTCCCCTGACAACAAAAATCGATGCAATTCTCGCGATACGATTTCAACCGATCGAAAGTATTTGTCACGCTTGTGAAATTTACAAGATTTCCCTGTAATCGCAATCGTTTCCCTCCCCGCAATCTGAAATTCGTATCTCTCGTTTCCGCGATAGATTTAAATCGATTGCGAAAGCGGTGCTGGCTCTTGCGTCAATCGATGCGTCGGGTTCTCGGGCGCGCGATACGACACTGTCGCGGAAAGACACGTTGGTGGGGATGGCGGGACAGCGGTGGGGGGCGAGATAGGGGTAGAAGTTTCCCCTCGTTCGCACACTTCGTCGTGACCGGAACACTATCGGTGAATGTGCCGTGCGCGAGATGGAGGCTCGTCCTCCCAAGGGCAGAGAGGTCATCCGATTCCGCGCCTACAAATTCGACGAAATGATTGCGTCACTTGATCGCGGGACACCTCTCCGTTACGCTAAAAACCTGCAAATTTGCATCTTCCGCGCCTTGTCGTTAATTAATTGCTAATCATCTTTCCGTCGGAGAGTGATCCTCTGCTTTCCTCAAGCACAATGCAATCTTGAACGTAAAATAATGATCTTTCTCTAATCTTGAGAGAAATTCGTTTCCAAAAGTTCTTTTTCTCGCGACGATTAAAATTTGCAGTTAACTCGTGAAATTCACAGGATACATTTTCGTTTCGGCGTAACGGAATCATCACGACTGATTCCCTTTTGATCATCTTTTTAATTTGGGATTCCTGGGATTGCGTTTATTTCCAGCCTCGATGCCTTCCAATGAGTGTTATCATCCTGCTGTCTTTCGTTATTTACTACAAATGAAATACCTCAAATCGTAAAACGATCAAACGGACTATTTACAAGAATATAAACGTCACGTTGTTTAAGAATCGATAGCGTTGACTTATTATAGCAATAATGACCGTGCGCCTTACTCAAGGAAAAGTTTATTCCTTTTAAAAATGTTTCCCCTTCCATTGTTCGTTTCTTTATCGTGGAGTTTTCACGCGTTCCGACGGAAATCGATAGCGAAACGAGCAGCGATGATTACAACAAATTTCAAACATGTCTGTTCGCTGCACTAGCCTCTAAGTCGAGATTACGCAAGCGATAACACGTGCAACGTTTCTAAGACACCCGTATTAAAAACTCGAAACGTGCGAAGATCCACTCGAGTCTCGTCCTCGATGAATCAACGTTTTCGCAAGTGGCTCGATAGAGTTCGATCGCGTTTTATTCAATAATATTTCTGCGCCGACGCGTTCCTATTTAATAAAACTTTGCTATCTTTTGACTGATTCGGTAATTGTTTCCACCATTGTATTAACCATTTTGTATTCCTCCAATCAATTGAAAAACAACTCGAGTTTAAACAAAATGAAGTAAAGTAGTTTAGTTCTTATTAATATGCATTATTCTCCGGCAAAGTATAATATTATATCAGACGTGTTCTGAAAATATTGTAAATCTTTCTTGCTTGCAAAAATTAGATAATCTTGGCGAAATTAAACGTTAATAAAGCGTTTCTTCCATCGAATAAAACTCATTGATCTTTCTTTATCTGCATAAAAATCATTTCGTGTCTTTCGTTTGATTTAATAATACTTCTACACGGTATTAAACGTTGTAACGCGTTTCGTTTGTCGAACTCTATGTTGATCTTTTCCTTTGTTTCACAAATCGAAACAATCGTTTCACGTCCATCGCGTTTATTCTTCATCGCGGTAACATTATACAGTTTCGCAACGAAGACGACGCAATTCGCTCGTTTAATTTTTCAGTCAATTTATGTTTCATTACACTGATATCATGTGGCTGGTAACAAATGGAGTAACATATCTCATTCCGCTCTTTCATTGCGAATCTTGACGATACAAACACTGTCTACATCTTGCCTTTATCCTTCAGAGATATCGTTTCTGTCAGATACGCGATATCCGATATACAACTTCCGTTTCTTACATATCTACGCTCAAAAAACAAACAGTTCTCTTATTTTCATGTCATTTCGTTTCACAGCTGGAATTTTATTCGCACGTTTAGGGCTACAAATGACGTTGCAAAATGATGTGTTTGTAGTTTAATTCCTATTTTCTCAATTATATTTTATACGTTGCATTTATATCTATGAATTTTCTTGGACTACGGTTCGTAGATGTCTATTTCGCACGTTCATTTATCAAGCATTTTTCACCATGAAAGTGAAAATTCGACGAGAAATTTCGCATGATGAAATTTGAAGCATGATTTGAGTTTTCAGTTGCCACAATTGAACGTACGTGCAAAGCACCAAGGATTTCGTCAGACGATTATTCCACGATCGATAATGCTTTCTTACCAAAGAAACCGGGTAAATGATATTGATCTTTTTTTTTTTGATATTTTCTCCTCACACTATAAAAATATCCTCTTTCTATGAAACGCGTGCCGCGCTCCACGAACATAAAATTGTTGTTTATCTTCTTAGCAAATCGTTAGACGAGGATTAATAATATTTGTGAAGTACTGTTATGTAATAAAAATGTGCGACACTTCGGCTCGCAAGACACTACAAAAACAAGTTGTTTCATTGTGAAAGTCTTGCAACGTTATCAGCCAATTTCCTGTGATTAATGATATCGTTTCCAGACATACGAAATAATTAATCAGCTGAAACCCGCTTATCAATGAGCAATTGATTTGTTACGAGTAGACATAATTCGCACATACGAGCTGCTCGACAAAGTCCAATGATACAATATTCTAAAATATTCTCAAATTCAACAAAAGCTTAAGCTTGACAATTTAAATGAAAATAAATAGACGAAAGTATTTGCAAATTTTCAACAAGATGTTTCTCGTCTTCTCTGGTCAGTCAAATTTCTACAAAAAGAAGAAAAAGGAATCGCGAGATAATCTTTCTCTATTTTCAAAGAATTTTCCTTCGTAACCAAAATTCATTTTTAAGCGGAATATCCTTTGATGAGTGGGTAAACTGATTCTCTCTTTCAAACCGGTTCCAAAAATCCCTCCGTGCTTCCGTTTTAGCGAGGAAATATCTCACCGCTCGAATAATCGCGCGCCGAAAGATCTGCTTCCGTACAACCGGAAGCGGATCTAGTGAAATGCGATTGCGCAGCGTTGGTAAACAGTCGAACAAACCAATAGCCAGTGGCCGTGTGAAATTCCATGGTCGAATTCTGAAAAATTTCGATATTCAAATTTCTTCGTCGTGTCGAAGCCACTTATGCCAAGTTTGAGGAATGAGAAATGCACGTATGAACGTGTACAAAATATCCAAAGTAAGATATTTATTGTGAAAATACGTAGAAATTTATTCCTTGTATTCTGTACTCGCTATATAACCATATTTTATGTATGTTAACCATAAAACCATAAATGTTTTGTGTATTTTTGTATAAATTGAAAATATCACAAAGCAATTTCTGTAATCGTTGGACTCCTGATCTCCAGTTGTACAAAATCACACAAGTAGAATTTTACTTCAATTATATGAGTTACTCGACAAAATCATGCAAGTAGTATTGTACGTATATAGTATATTGTACGGTAAAACTGTGTTTGATAAATTTCTAGTTTATCTAGTTTATTAATTTTTCCAATTTTGGTTATTTCGTGATAAGATTTTTCCTTATCGAGCGGATTTTCATTTCATTTGAGTACGTTTGATTACGTTTGAATACGTTACGTAATATTAATCGGGCATTTAGTTGAAATAAAAGTAGTTTACAGTAGGGTGGGCCAAAAATCACTTCCTAAACTAAAATCCGCAATGTTTTTATTAATTTGCCAACGCTTTAAAATGAATGATAAGAAAATCATATTTGGACTTAAATTTAGTTTAAAATTAATGAAATTAGTGTTTTTTTTTTTTTTTTTTTTCTTACATTTCAACGTTTCGTTAGAAGAAATAGGCGGGGAGAAACTTTTGGCCCTTATTTTAATATATTTCTACGCTTCCGCTCTCGTCGTTCGTGCAATCGATCACGTTCTATCGAAACGCGCGCGTTTAGGCGAGCTCGCGCGTGTGATTGCTCGAGAATGAAATTTTAAGGGATGACGCAACCAGTCAGCTGGCTTCGAAGTGAGGAAGCGAACGTGAATCGTGCGATTGGTCGATCGCGAGGGCTCGTTCGGTGGATCCCTCGTGCTCTGACGTCACCGACTTTCAAGGAACGGAAATACAGACGTAATATCCGTGCAAGGACACGCAACTTTTCAATAGCAATCTAGATCATGAAAAATCTCACACGGAAGAAAGACGTATATGAAGTGAAAACTCTTTGAAGCTATAATTGATTACAGAAAATTTTGTAAAACGACAGTCGCCGATTAGCATCGCAGATAGAAATTGTTACGTTTAAATTTCATTTCCTTCACAAGTATAAATTTATTGGGATTTGCCGAATCATGTCGATAAGGCTTCATCGGTTTATTTTTTAATTGGCCAGAAAAAAATTCCTCTCGCGATAAAAGGATTAAAACTCGAAAAGTTCAGCTGATACTCGTAATCTCTTCTTTGAACGCATTGTCGATAGAGATAATTTCGTCGATGTAAACGATAAAATACAACCGTATCGTTTATTCTCGAACAAACAATTGAAGATCTTTGTCAATTAAATTCAATTTGGAATTTCATTAGCGAATAAAAATAGATTGAAACGAGATTGTGAAAGTGAAGTATGATCTACCTTTCAGACGAAATTTAATCATGTATTTTATATATGTATATATACTCTTTTATAATATATATTTCTTCGAAAACATTTCTTTTTAGAAATTAAAAATTGAAAATATTGTCAAATTGTTTTGCTTTCTCAAATTCAATGAAAATTTTTCTAGTAAAAATATGAAATATAAAATGAATTTTATGAGAACGTAATGATTATCTTCATACTAATTTATTAAAGAAAATTTTCTAATGAAAATATAATATAAAAATAATTTCAATAATATGAAAATTTAAAATACTTATAAGAAAGAAATCTTGCAAGAGTGTAATTCATGTTAATATTTATTTAATACGAATTTAAATTCTTTTCCAACTACTCTTCAAACCTTCCAATTTAATTATAATTACTTTAATTGGAATAATTATATTTAATTATCTTGATGGTAAGATCGAAACAAAAATTTTCCTGATTACGTTGATTTTAATGGATTTTTCCCCCGATAGCAACTCGATATTACCGAGATGATTACTGGCGCTTAATGATAATTTTACAAACGATACTCAATGTTCAACCTTCCGAGAATTAAACGACGAAGGATTTCATCTTTGAAACAAAGATTTCGTCATCAACCGCGGAAGAACGTGATCCCTCAACCGAAACGTGTGTGCTCTCACGCAGCTACTCGTTCTTTGCACACATGAGCACTCTTTGAATCTATTTTCTGAGCCATTTTTATATTATTGTATTCTGACTTGATTAAAACGTTGACATTTTATTCCGTACTCGGCAGACTTGTTCTAGGTTTAATTAAAATTTTTAGTAAAGAGAAATGTTGCAGGAGTGGTGTCGAGTCGCATCAAAGCTGTTTTATTTTTGATCGATTATGCAGTGGGGTGCAAAATTGAGTCAATAACAAAAATTTTTAAGAAAAATATTTTCCATTGTTAAATAAAGTATAAAAACATGAAAATAAACTTAACCATCTGATTCTTTGTAGTTTTAGGAAACTGAAGCTATTTTTTAACTTTTAAGATTAGGTTTCTTCCTGGCTGAAAAAAATTAAAAAACGTAGAATCAACTTTGCACCAGAATTTTTTCATAGTCAGATTTACAAGCTTTATCATACCTTAATATTTTGTCCATAAGCCATTTGCTTAGATAATAGCTTCAGCCAGGAAGAAACCTAATCTTAAATGTTAAAAAATAGCTTCAGTTTCCTAAAACTACAAAGAATCAGATAGTCAAGTTTATTTTCATGTTTTTATAAATTATTATTTAACAATGAAAAATATTTTTCTTAAAAATTTTTGTTATTGACTCAACTTTTCCATTCCACTGTATATAGGAAACAACTGGAAATATGTGAATGGAGCTCAGTTAAGTTGGCCATTTGCACGAATTTCACCGGTGGCCATGGTCTGAGCCTCGTATCTACGTGTTCAGGCTCACGTAATCTCCTTCGAACTGTGCGAGTATTTTCTCTTTTGAAACGTCACGAAACGAAGCCTCCCGCTGCTTTAGATTCGTCTCGATGAACGTTAGAATGTTTGAATGAAAGAGACCGAAACAAACAGTTTAGAACAAGATAAACAATTTAGTTTGCATCAAAAATTGAAACAGCTCAAAATCAAGGAATCTCAAAAAACAATTTTCATTTTGATCGTTTAACGTGATCGTCAGAATTTCGAAATTGCTATATTATTTTGTAATATCGCTGTCAATATACCTGGTAATGATTTACAGAGTTTTCGTCGTGCATGGTATTGTTCGAAGAGATCAAACAGAAATTTAGTTACATCAAACAATTGAAAATAGGTATCTTCACATTTGATCATAGTGAAATCTTAATTTATCTGTGTATAATGGATACAGAATGTTTCAAAAGAACAAAATATCGTGTATCGTCGTGAAACTCGATTATTGATACATTTCTGCGAGTGATCGTAATTTTATTATTTTTGCCAGTTTTATTTCAAGTTCCAATTTTCCCCAGTTCTTTCTTAATGAAACTATCGATCGAAAAAGTTTCCCTGGCCTAGCGTTACGCAGTGGTTATTGTGTCGTAGGAAATAGAATCGCGGCTCGATAAAAGTAAAAATAAAAGCTGGAACACACGCGTCTGATAATCCGTGTACCATTAAACGACCAACAAGAACTAATGAGAACGATACGACAGTAAGATACAAGAGTAAAAAGTAAAAGATAACGGATCTTTATTGCTCGAGATTTAGCATACGAGTGATAGATAGAAACAACAAGTTGTAATGTAATAAAATTACATCGTATCTTTTTCTGTCAGTTGCTTTCAAGAACATGCTACACGATCAAAAAGAGCGTATCAAGTTTTCAGACATCATTTGTCTGCTTGCGACAAGTACTTGAATAAAAATTAAAAGATAATAATCTTCATTACTTGAAATTTAGTGTACTAGAAACAGCTAGAAGCAAGCTGTTGTGTAATAAAACTATATATCGTACGTTTCTCATCAATTTTTCTTTCATCAAGAACGGTCTTGACAAAAAAAAAAAAATTGATTATATCGATGTTGAACATCTAATAAAAATAATTCTCTGTAATAAAAATGCACATCGTTAATTGTATCTTGACACTTGTACAATTATTTATTACGATGGATTTCCTAGAAAACTGGAAACAAAAATATCGTATCGTTTTGATGATATCTACTTACTTAAGAAAATAAATCTCTATAATTTTTCTTGCACTTGCCTGTCGGATAGTCTTTCAAGCAAAGAAAAAATATAGGAAGATAGTTATGTAAGAATGTACGCGAATAGCGTACATCGTAGTAAATTTTCTCTTAAACGCACGTACGTCCCCTGGTGCCTCTCTGTGTTTCCTCGTAATTAATTTTCCGTCTTGGTCGGAAGTGCAAGTTGCCCAGCGAACACCCGCAGTGTATAAATTTACAGAATGTTTGCAAATATTTAGTTGTTACCACGTTCGAAAGGCAAACAGAAAAAGATCGATGGACATAAAATGTATTTAGAACTTTGGTGTATATTTTTATTTGTTTAATGTAACTCTATAACGATAAATATTTTTCAAAATTTTCTTCAGACTCTAGCAATATTCAGGATCAACATAGAGTAAGTAATTTTATGTTTTTTCTTTTTTTTTGTAATCAGTAGACTGCGGGATGTTCATACATGTAGGAAATTGTACAAAAATGTAAAGAATATATAAAACATTCTAAATAAAATACTCATTGTCAGACTGTAGATATTTTTATGTGAAATCTAATTTAAAAAATGGAATTTTGGTAAAAAAAATAACTATTTTACTAGATCTGCATTATTTCTCCTCTTTAGAAATGATGGCTCGTACGAACCGAAATGTCACTTCTGCCCGCTCTCAAAATCCAAACCTTGAGTGAAAAAAAATTTTTTTTTATGTGGAATCATCCCCCATCAGATTGTTACGGGACACTCTATACATTCATTCCTTTCGACAATAAGCATCCATCCTTAAAAAATCCATCCTTCTTATGGAAATTTACCGCAAGATCGCTGAAAAGAGACATCGATCTTGGCCGACAACGCGGACGCTTGTCAATTTACTCACAAGCGCAACGCAAATATATGCTCAAGCACTGTTTTCCTGATTGCTATCATCGGACAAAGACCCCCATCGTTTCCGACTTCAGCATTGTTTAAGTCAGAAGTGGCAAATCGTTTCGCACATAGTTTAATATACTTGAAATTCCTGCAAGTCTCCATCGTTGAATCAATTGTTGAATCTTCTGTCTCGATAGATCTTTGGTTGTCATAGTTTCAACAAATTAAGTTTCGTAGCACTTGAAGGTTGATCAAGTTTTAATTAATTTATTGAAGATCTTGAGGATCTTTCGTATTTATAAACTTTCGATTTTCGAAATTTCAAAGTTCTGACAAATTTCAGTGGCACAATTAATAAAAAATTGTTTAAAATTCTAATCCTCTGAGAGATTCTCGGGTTTTAACATTCCAGTAAATTCGATATTTTTGCAGCGCTTGAATCGTTCATTTACAATAAATATTTGAAATTCTAATTCCTTGAAAGACTGAGTCTTCAGTCTACAGTCTGAGAAAAATTTCACTCTGTCTCTGTGATTTGAAGATCATTCGTTTGAAATAAACAGTCGTTTAAAATTCTAAAAATCCTGCTTGATACATTTTCACAATTTCTGTGTACATTCTTGCACTTTTTAATTTCCAATAAATGCAAAGCATGTACGTCCATAGTCTGCAAGCTATATAAATGAGATGAATGGAGATTATTTATAATGCTCGGCCATTACGAGTAACGACCAAAACGATCCTTTTATATAGCCTGATATACCTATATTGGATTAATTTATTAACTTCATTATTAAATAGAATTAGCATAATTACAATGCCTAATTCTGTCCTAATGCCTATTTATTAAATTATATTATTAAGTAGAGTTGGATCGGCTTTCGACTAGATTTTGATATTAATTACAATGTCTAACCCTGTTCGTGATTAATCATAATGACAGTGTCCGAATTAATCATTTAGTTAGTTTAATTTAGATCATACAAGTAATTGCGGAGGGATTATTCTCCATTGGCCATTATATGGGAAATTTAAAATGCATAAAATGTACAATTAGAAATGCATAAAATGTACAATTCAGGAAAGGCGTTCAATGTGGGCAAGTTTTCTTTCAAATAGTGTAAATAGAAGAATGGATCGATATTTTGCGTATATTGCTTTTAAATATACGTCGTCATTGTATTTCCAGGCGATTTTAAGCTGATAAAAACATGCGAGGCCGCCAATATGGAAAAATATGTAAAATATCCAATTTTTCACCGAGATGACCTTTCTTTAATTAATTATTAACCTACGTACGTCGAGAAATTATCAATCGTTCGGTATTTCGTCGATTTAATTACAAATTAAAATTATTAATTATCAATTTACGATAAACGAATCGATCTATGGTGTGTGCATCGTCTTGTGAACAACGATTTTTTCGAACTTTGACGATCGAAGCACCATTCGTCGAGATTTCTAACGATTTGTTTGACGTTGACGATTAAACGTATTGGCGATCGCAACGTATTCATTCAATAAACGCCATTCGCCGCACGCGTGTTCCTTAAATATGCGTCGTTTGACGTGGAGGTGACAAGTTCAATGAATTTAATTAGATTCAATCTGTGCCCGGTCGGTGTTGCCGAATCAAATGCGAGTAAAATGAAACATTTTCATCGCGAGAGAGATGGATAGACGAGACTTTTGTCACTTGATGATAAACTATTTTGGCGCAGACGTAGAATTTAAAATTTGAAATTTTTACGAACATTCCATATATACATATATATTATATAATATTATATAAATTTAGAATAAATAACATCTTTGTCGTTGCGTTTTTAAACAACAAAGATAAATTTAATCCTGATTAAATGATTCTTGGTCACAAAGATAACGAGATTAAATTTTATGATGTTCAAGCCAGTTTTTAAATTTCCACGGCTCTGGAATCAGCCGTTTGAAGATTAGTTTGTCAATTTTGGACTTTTAACGACTTTTCTTCCCTTTATAATTTATTTATTGTATTAGAGCGGGCATTGTATAATATTATATATATATATAATATCATAATATATATATAGTTATATATATATTTAATTATATATTTATTTATTTATTTAATATTATAATATATATAGTTATATATGTAATATTAAATATTATATATATATATTTATTTATTTAATATTATAATGTATATATATATATATATATATAGAAACTTATATATGTTATGTTCCACTTTAGGTATTATTCAATTGAAAACGAAGAAGAATATCTCACGACGAATTAAAAGTTAGCAAAACGATCTTCTAACGAAGGTTGTTTTATTTTCTCGCCCTATGATTGTCGCCGTATATAGATTCGTCGTCCCGTAAAGGGTTAACGAGAGTCAAATTGCTCCTCCTTAAGTTGCATCTCGTAATAACAATAAGAATAAACATTATTCACTGTCATGTGACGGTTTCTAGAAAAAAAAAAAAAAAAAGAACCAGTCTGTAATCATCTCCATCGCAGACTGAAATAGAAGACTCGAAGAATCGTTTAAAAGTACTTTGACCCCCCGTGTGATTTATTATATTTTTACGGATCGATTAGACGATCATTTGTGAAAGTTATGGATGGCAATAATTGGAAATTAAGACTGTGGATACAGAAATATTTTTGCTTCGTTCGTCGTTCAAGAAATCGTTATATTACTGAATTTACTATAATTGAAATTGATATAAATTCGTTCATTGTCGTAACTGTGGATTTTCATGTAATTATACTAGCTGTTATACATGGCGGTGCAATCGAATATGATTCTACGTAAAGAAATGAGCCGAAAGGAGAGAGTAAAATTCTCTTGTTTGGAATTTCTTCGTTTTTCTCCTGACGAATTTGAAAATTTATCAAGCACAGAATTTGACACTTGAATCCTAGACGTGAGAAAATAAAAATTGAACAATTGAAGAGTAAGTAAAGAATGTAGAATAAATTTTTCTTTTCTTTGTAACAAAGCTGCTTGCAAAGAAACATTGTCTGGAGGAATTTTTGCTGAAAAATTACATGTACAAATTGATTCTTTCGATCACCGTTTCGTTCTGGTCTCTCGTAGTTGAAAACAGAAGCAAAATACGAGGACAGTGAGCCAAAACTGCCGACACAATGGATTCTAGAACAGAGATTATGAATTCAACGCGCACGTCCATTCAACAAATTTTCAATGCAAACACATTCTCTGCGTGTTCACGGGACAAGATAACAACCGATCCGCTCGCAAATTACGCAATCGAGAGTTTTCTATTGGAATCGCGAATGAGGCCAATCAAAGTCCAATAAACTATTGCTAGAATCTATCGATCACGGTAAACAAACATCGATCGAACTCTGAGTCAACGTCACACGTTGTTTCTCGATTCGATTCCTTAATTATCGAGGTTCGTTGAATGAAAAATAAAAAAAAAAAAAAAAGAAGGAAAGAGAAAAGGATACTGTCGGGATTCAATTTCACGATTTTCAAGCCAGTTTCTTAAATCTCACGACTCTGGGACCAGTTTTGAAGATTAGTTATTATATTACTATATTATAGTCAAGTAATACATTTCAAAGATGATGAATCGAATGATATATTATTTTGTTGAATCAGACGTTGTTTGAAATGAATGCACGTTACTTTCTTTGAACATGAAAATGATTTTTCTCTAAGTTATTTCGTTGTTTCGCCGTAGTTGAAATAATTCACCATTTCAAATTGGTACTTTTCACTCTGTTTGATGTCGAATGTGCTCGAGTTCGTACTGTTCGTAATTATCTTGCGGTCTACGAAGAAAACGACGCGTTTACAATGTTCGCCTGACCGACGTATTACGTGCATCGACGTATCGCGTTGCACGTGAGTATCGTTTTGTATTATCATTATGCAACGTTACGTCAGTCGTGCTCCACGCTAATACTGAACATCGCGAGCTTTCGCGTTTGATGCCTCCTCTCTGTTGCACAACTCTCTGGAATTATTAAAATTTTCAACGAGCAGAAAATAACATGCTCGTGAACTTCGATTCGTGAGTTCCTTTTGCACTCTTTACGAAACTACAGTCTACGTGAAAAAAAAAAAAAAAAATGAAAAGAAAAATCGTGAAACTTCGTTGTTGAAACATTCAGCTTTTTCACTACGTAAAAAACGGTGACGTATCGATAAAAATGAACGAAATAATTTACAACTGCTATAATTCAAGGTTCGAGGCAAGTGATTAAGATTAAAAGCGTGTACGTCTACTTTGGCCTATATCGTTGCGCAGTATCTGTACTGAATTATGGCACCAATAAAACTATTTAAACGATAAAGGAAGATTGCAAAGTTCTTTAACTTGTCAGAAATGTTACTTGGCGAGTAATAAAACAAAATGAAACACGTAGCTGGCGTAAATTTTTCTCGGAATTAAATTAAATTTGAAAATTTAATTGAATTTTAAATTTAGAAATTGGAAGTGAGGAGATGTTAAATTAATTTAATTAAAATTGAGAGCCAAATATTGTTAAGTTGAAATTTTAAATTGGACCAGGATAATAATGAGTTTATTTTGAAAGCGTTTCAGCGTCGTAATATTATTATAGATTAGGCTTTCCTCGCATTAAAGTCTAACTAAATCAAGTCTCTACGATTCTACGAGTCAATTGCAATTCTTCTTGGCAGATTTTACAAAAATAATGCCTTTTGGATAGCATTGTGTGTATGCACACTCTCCGTCTTCATAAATCAAACACAACAGTAATCTAATATAATTAATCTAAGAAATGAAATTTCCATTCTGACTCACTGCTTTGAGTTTCGGGCGTGGCAAACAGCAAATCCTTTGGGTACACTCCATTTTCTTTGGACAATAGAAGAGAGTAACTAAGAGACTTTTCTTAGGCAAGATCATCACATTAAATCACGTTGAATTTATCATATTGGGAAGGAGACACCGAAACGTCGTGATAACACCGACGTGAAGTTACTTGTATGTTCAGATCGCAATATCGAGACGGCCAGTATGAAAAAAAAATCAGTGAAAGTGAAAAGCAACGTTTACGTTTGCTCTTGATATTATATGTAAAATTCCTCGAAAATTATTGTGTAATTATTTCTCAAGAAAAGGAAATGTAATTTTTTCTTTTTATTTCTTCTACTTTTTCCATTTTTATATCATCTTTCTTCTTCTTTTTTTTTTTATTTTATTTGGTTTCGACGATGCAGTTAAGGCAGAACGAAAATTATAAGAAAAGCGAAGAAAGAGTGGACGATTGGAGAGAAATTGATTGCAAAGAACGATCGAAATTACTTAATTGCCTTTTTAGAAACTGCCGGCACGCACATCTCCTCTTCATTATGCTTCTTGCAACACGGTCTGCGAATGACCACGGTTACTGGCTGAAAATCCATAGTAATGTCAATCGTTTCTCTCGTCCCGTGAATTAACATCTCGAATAAAGATCTCGGCGGTTTACCAAATTCTCTCCTGGAACGTATCCGTGCTCCATATTTGTGCGAAGAGAGATTATTCGATACGAAACTACCAATGACCGTAATTGGACGTTTTAAATAAAAAAAACAACGCTCCCGAAAGAAGCTGAAGTTCGTCGAGATCGATAGGAACTACAGAAATATCCGATGATTTGTTACGGATGGTCTGAAGTTACGGTTTCAGATTTTATCCCTCAAATACACCGTTGGGTTTACATTTGACTAATATCTGGCAGCCGAGTGAAATAAATTTTTTTAGTTGAAATATATTATATATTATATTATATTATTTTATATTATATTATATTATATTATTTTATATTATGTTATATTATATTATACTATACCATACTATATTATATTATATATTAGTTAAATTACTTTAATAATCTCAAAATTAAGTAATTTAGTTCTACATATATCGTTATGGTCCCAAATATCAAATGATACTAATCAAATCTTAAATATAACCATACGATTACCTAACGATACGACTATCAGTTAATGAAATTAATTTTGAAGAAATTTTAGAAATACAGATATAACCAAGTCATTTATAATTTGGTCATTAATTAATTTGGTATTTTGTCCCGTTTGAAACAAGATAAGAGTTGATTAAAAAAATTAATCGACCTCTGTTCAAATTACTCTGATTATGAATTTTATCTTCCTGCGGACAAAGTTCAATTAAAACGCAGTCTATAAAAGTGAGGATAAACAAGTTGACGGATATGTATTTGAATTTTATGAAAGATGTTTTGTTAACGTTTGATAATGTGTTGAAACTATTTCCTCTAGTTTGAGACTGGAGATACTTATTTAAGAAATATTCATGGAACATTCACATATATATTCAAATTCGTGTAATTCCTAAATGAAATTAATATGGATTTATATTAATAGGATTAATATGGATTCAGAATAATTTTTAATATGGATTGGGAATTTTTATTTGAAATGGATTTAATGTTGATTGGGAATATGGAATCTCAAATGGAATTCCCAATGTATTTTTAAAACGATATTAATATGCTTGTTGCTTGACCTTTACAAAAATACCAAATTATTTTATACATTACTATAAGATTTTAAAGAATTATATACCATTTTATATTATTTTAAACGATGAATTATTAGATATTATTACAGTATTATTTTAAGTGCATATTCTAAGTACTTGTTAGAATGTTACTCGAAATGTTTTAAAGAAATATTAAAACTCTTATCAGGAATCAAAAAGAAATTAATTAAAAAAGGAAATTAACAGCAAAATTAACCATAATATTAATTTTACTACATAATAATTCCTGTCTTCTACGCAAACAAAATTCTGATCATTAAATATATCAAAATATATCAGAGATATTAATTTAACATAAATCGAGACAATTATATTTCATTGAATTAAATTAACGAAACCAAGGCATCAATTTCAAAGATATTAATTACAACGAAATTCGTTTGAAATAAATCGAGAAATCGTTTCTGTCGAATGGGTTGTCGATATCGTTGTAGTACTTGACATGGAACTTAAATCTGCGACAAGAATAAACTAGCGTCAAGCTACGTAACGATCATGCAGCGCTATAGTTCCGCTGCCAATGCGATTTTGTTTAAATAAAGAGTTTCAAGGTTCACCGCACTACTTCTTCCCCTGTTACGACGCGAAGTTTTGGCACGGTGCACGATCTTCGACCAGTGCATTGTTATAAATCAATTTTGAACAAAAATTATACTCATTATAATATAACGCGAATATATTTGATATCCGCGTAACGGTCTCTTAAATTACCAAACGGTTGTTGACATTAATAGTGAAGTATAAATGTAACAAAGACATATGATGTTTCTCAAAATCAAAGTGCGCAAAAATGAATAAAATACCATGCTGCAATATTAAATAATTATACATGATATTAATTAATATTATATTCATATCAATTAATTATTAATGTTATTTATGATTATTTAATATTACAGTATAGTAATTATATGATATTGATTAATATAGTATATTATATAATTAATATTTAATATAGTATACCTACAAAGTAATCTTTTACCTATATTCCAGTCTCGTAGTTCTCTTTATAAAAAGAACTGAAATTATAACATTCGCCCAGTCTAGTGAATTAATCTCCAAGTAATTAACCTACCTAGATCTAATTAGAATCTAATTAGAATTTCTACGTACAGGGACTTTAGACATGCTCGCAGAAATATAAAATTGCGCGAACATCCGTAGTCTAATCATAATGTTATTCAACTGATATATTCCAGAGAGATAAATTTCATTTGTTATATTACGTGTCTAGTTTTTTACGTAATGAGCGATAAACTAAATAATAATGAAATTTTAAATGGCAAGAACACTCAGTTGATAAAAACAAGTATACTCATCGTACACATATATATTTTAAATATTTTATTAATTTTGTTACTATTGCCATTATTTATATTATCTTGTGGCAAATGAATTATTTTTTAATGAATGCCAATTGAAATGATGATTTTAAAATCTAAACACAGACTCGGTGTTACATTGCCAGTCAAATAAAAATGAATCGATATCGTAAAACTAGTCTCGTACAGTCTGTCTATAAATAAATCTCGCGACACTGAAATTCAAAAGTGAGGCCTGAAAACCTTCAAAACTCGAAATTCGCGAAACTCGGAATATTTGTTTCTCTTTTAAGAAATATTTGTTTTTTTCAGAGAATTCAGCTTTCAGAGAATTCAATTGTCTCGTTCATTTTCAACGTAAACAATTTTATGAATTGGTGAAGTTGTAACAATGAATCTAAAATCCAAGTTATTAGTTAGATAAAAATGAATTCATAGCGTCACGATATTCTCGTAAGTTATCTATTCAAATTATTATTATCTGACTAACAGCACGATGTTTTCTAATATTTTCAACAAAGTATTAGTATTTTCTAAATTTCGAGTACAATGCTGGGTACATTTCAAATTGAAATTGATAACTTTGAAATACTTTTATTGAAGTAAGATAATATTTGAAAATTCATTTTATTTAATAGAAATGCATACAGATATTGAAGATATTTGTTTGAGAGCAAAACGAATGGGAATTGTTAATCGAAATAGTAATTGTTTAAGAAGTATTAGAGACAATTATTTGTGACATCATAGTATTACAACTTGCATTGATTATTTCAAAGTATTATTTTTCGCGATTATCATTTTCAGAAAGAAAAGAACTATATAAATTATAAAAACATTCAACCCTCAAGGGAACTGTTCCCACATATATTGTATTGTAATTAATTGTACTTGTTATTATATAATTTTAAATTGTAAATTTACATAAATATAAAGAAAGAAAAGAACTATATAAATTATAAACATTCAACCCTCAAGGAAACTATTGCCACATATATTGTTATGTAATTAATTGTACTTGTTGATGTTATTATATAATTTTCCTTGAATTGTACATTTACATAAATATAAATTTGATATAAATTAAACGTAATAATTAAAATTGAAAGAAATCCACTTAAGGGATTGAATATGTCAACTCCAATAATGCATCGTTGAGAACAACGAAATCCTGATCTTTCAAATATCACAGAAATATCCCACTACTAAATCTTTCATTACAACGAAAGAAATACTTACTTCGAATAATTAATTAATTCGAAATACGGACAGCGAATGTACTTCTATAATCAAATATAATATAGTTCAATCGATCCGAATAACAAACAACTACGTCAGCACTTTCCTTTCAAATACTATTTTATACCCAGCACCGTTCGAACATCCTACTTTCCAACGAAACAGCAAATCTCCTGTATGCAGAATCCAGATACGTACGTATTTAACCCGTCTACGTTTGCACATCATATTTCACTCGGTTTATACTCGGATATCACTTGCCGGACACACGAGAAAACGAATTACCTCGTCGGCCACTCTCGACACCGTGATCGATTCCTCCTCGATCTGTTGTTCTCGCGCGCGCGGCTCCGACTTCCTGCCGTAGCACTTGCACATCCTGCTGAACAGCGACCTGTTTTTCGTCTTCATGTCCGGGGAAGTCCTTGACCCAGTGATCCGGTTTCTCCTTCCTGGCCGAGACGAGACTCCTGGCTGGACACACCTGTTCCTCTTGCCGGAAGCTACGTCGGACTGATCATTCCTCGGTGCAGTGGTTCGATCTTTGTCTCGGTGACACGTCGATCGAATCAGAAGAGAAAAAAAGATAGCGCGTATCAACGCGACGTGGTGGAACCTGTTTCTTCGATGATGAACGCCATTGCGCCTGAGCGGAAGCTCTCTCTTTCTCTCTCTCTCTTTCTCTCTCTCTTTCTCTGCACGGTCAAGGCGCACCGTCGTCCGAAATTTGAACGTTCCACCGATCAATAGTACTCGCCAGCTGACTTCTTCGCCAGCTGAACCTTCCTCCGCGGTGTTTCAAGTCCAAGGGCCATATGATTTTCGTACGCGTACGAGGCTTACAATTAGGTAGGATTTTAATCGAAGCAAAGGCGAAGCGAGGCAAAAGTAATTGGCCGAGGTAGAGTAAAAGCAAGAACTTGAAACGGCGAGTCGTTTTCACTGGTTTTCGATATTTTTTATTTCAAGGGGGAATAACGTTGTCTTGTAAATTAATCTCTGTAGACGATGAAAATACCTACGTGAAATACCTATCTCAAAGTGGAGGCTTTACGCTTCAAAATGGAGAGTGGACTAACAATTGAAAGTTATTTATCATTGTGGTTCCTTCATTGGAATTGCATTATTTTTCTTTCTTAATGTCTTCTTTCGAAATTGGCGGTCTCGTTTGGTCAACTTATCGATTAAAACTGACCAATTTCATCCCTCCGTGCAACGCCTAATTGCGTCTCGGAGACAATGGGAAAATAGTTTACGTATACGTAGAAACGTGTATGAAACATGAAACTACAAGCGTCCCTCTGCCTTATAGATCTACATATTTATGTCCAATAAATAAAATAATAAATTACATACACTAGATGAATATATCTATATGCAAATAACAAGACAATTTTTGTTTGATTTTTATATGATTTTTCGTATAATAGTTTCTGAACATTGTCATCTAACATTATCATTAAACTGCGAATTTAATATAACATAAAATGTAGCATCAAAATATATATAAAATATCCAAACTAAACGTATAGCAAATGACACAAAACCTTACTTCTTTAGCGATATTTATAAAAATACATTCGCAGCTCAATCATCACTGGACGGCGGATGTTTATGCATTTCCGGGAAATTCGAGGACGCAAAAATCCACACAGCATGAAGCTGTAATAATCTAAAGGAAACTAAAGCACCTTTTATGACATTTCGCAAACGACGCAAGTTTATATAACAAATTTATATCCATTTCTTTACGTTTATAAAAATATAAAAATGCATAAACGTCTGCAGTCATCGTATCAAAAGTACGATGAAAAAGAATATAGAGTATAGTAGATATGTACGTATAATAATTTCTGAACGTCGTCACGTTGTATAGATGCAACAGATCAAATGGCGCGATAAGAGGCAGAGAATAAATAACACGGGTTCTTCGACACGGTTGCACGAGAACACAAGAAACGCGGCTGATCGATTTCGAAGGCTCGAACGATCGCGTCACATGTGACAGAGTTAATGCAATCATTGAGAATGTGATTTTCACAGTGTGCACGACACAATGCACGCATGATGTCTCTCGCCAATTTTCAATGAATTCGTCTTTGACTAAATCGCGGCGTTATTCACCTACGCGATGAACTGCAGCATGACAGCTCACATTGATAAACGTTTTGACTCTGGATAGGCAAAAAAATTATTGTAGATTAATTCACAATTTCATCATCAGACTGCGAATTTTCGAGCGTTTTCGTATTTTCTATTTTCTAAAAATGGAATCTGAATTTGTAAAAATTATGTTACACTATTGCATTACAATATTGTGTACAACAAATTACGACAAATGCTAGTATCACGTTACGATGAATTATCATAAGCAATATTGTATTAATAAATATTCTAGTTTAGATATTTCAAAATCAGAAATTCTTCTTTCTCGACGAGAAACTGGCATTTTTTAGTAACCGTTCGAGGAAATGGACTTTCGTTTCGTTTAAAAAGAAGAATCATTGCTGAACTGTTTCTCAGTTCGGACGAATCAGTCAAACTTTTGCGGATTTTTAGACCGTCAAATGGATTATAATTAGAAATTTTTATTTTGTCGTAGTTCAAAGATGACGACGGTCGCCAAAGGGAACGCAAGAAATATGCTTGTTTCATAATCAATAGCCACTACTCTCGATGTCGCGATCAGCTGTTGATTCGTCACCGCGACCCATTTTTCGGACAACGAAGGTTTCTTTGATTCCTTTCGCGATCACGCTAGCCTATAGACGACTCTGTACGCATTTATTCTCATGGATATATAATTTACATTTGTTTGACGTAGATCCCAAATGAAGCAATCATTATAAGTTAACCCAGATATATACTCGAATTTTCGGAATATTACATTTAAATGCACATCGTTATCGAATATTTTAGTATAGCCATCTCTACAAACACATTTCTGTACAAATAATATAAGTATATAATATAATATAAAATATAAAATATAAAAATATAAAAATATATCTCTGCATAAATAAATACGTAAAATAATATATAAAAATGAATACACACTCTCATAAATAAAACTAAAAAACAAAAAGTAATCTTTCTTTTCAGCGTTAACAAGTTCTTCTCCAAGAACAATCTAATATAGGCTTGAAACGAAAAAAATCGGTGCAAGTTAACCCAGATATACTTGAATTTTCATAATCGCCAAAACCAATCTTTCCCTAATACTGACAAGTTCTTTCCCAAAAAAGAAAAATTCAAATTGAAAATGATTAATTATCAGTGTGTATGTTCCACATTAGATCGATGCAAACCGTTGTTCGTATCGGTCTCTCGTTTCCTCATAAAGAAGCAGCATTCCGATTACAGAAAATGAACCCCACCCCACACTTCCAAGAGGTCAACAAGCTCCATTCACTCGGTTCGTTTTCCAGGATGATTCGAGTCGCCGATCAGGCCAGCCATTTTCGCGACGCTTACGCAACGGTGGAAGAAAGTCAAGGTCAACGGAACAAAATCCAGCGAAACGGACTCACCTTCTGATCGATGTGCTCCCATTTTTCGTTAATGTAATCCGGTTTCTCCTCTGTCATGATCCGGCGCCACGATGACGATGACGACGACAACAACGACGACGACGATGGAACGCGAGAGGAAGAGTAGTTGCTTTCCTGTTGCTTGAGAATTCGAAGAAAGGCACAGAGAACAGAGAGAGAGAGCGCCGAGTCAATGGAGAGGCAATCTCAATGCCTCTCTAGAGATCACTAAAGGCTTACATCACGCAATCCTACGTCTAGAAATACGAGCGACTCGCGTGCGAACCGGGTGTATTTTCGGCAAGGCGGTTCGCGCGAGCGAACGCCCCATTCTTCGCCGAACGGCGAACGCCTCTTCGCTATCTGAATCACAGTTCTCTGCTAGAGGAATTTCTGTCGATTATATGTATTATACGATGTCGGCAAATGCTGGCTCGTATACAGTATACTCACGAATGTATTTGAACATTTATCAACATTGTAACAATATGAACAGTGTAATAATTATTATATGGTCGAGCTTGAAATAACTTTAATTGCCACATGTATTTCGTATGTATCTATATGTAATTTAAAAAATGTATTTCAGAAATTATGGGCAGATATACGCCTCAGAGAGACATCACAAAAGTATTTGAACAATCCATTTGGATCAACATTCAGGATTTGGAACCATCTTCATTTTTTTATCATACGTTTTAAGATGGCTATTCATACTATATACTGATTCTTTTTAAATGTATGTTCACAATAAATGTTTTGTATCTTTTATTAACACGCACAATATAACATGTGATACGTATAGCTATAAGTGTTCGAATATTTTCGTGATCAAGCATTTCGCGAATACACAAAGCATTTATTACAAATATACGCTGGTTGCAAGAAGAGTTAAAATATATATTTAGTACAAATATATTTAGTACAAAAATTAGTACGTGGGATCTTGTAATTCTTAAATATATACATTTTTACATTTATGTTTCAAATTTGACCAATATAATAATAGCAATAGTTAATACATTCATTTCGTGAGTGTTTGAATATTCTCGTAAGCAAGTGCATTAAATATATTGTGATTTCTATGTATGTATATACATTTTGTACGTACAATGTTTTATCAATGTTCTAATTTTTTAATTTATAATCTCAAAAATATGAATTTTGCATCAAAATCCATTTTATATTCCTTTCTCACTTAATGACTGAAGGAGAGTACTGTCATTTATGAAAGAACATAATGTTACGTGTTCGTTTTTAATTTAAATATTCGTACACGAAATACAATCGAAATAAACGCCTTCGATAAACAACGAATTGTTGTTCATCTCGTAAAAACTTCCATAGTCTCGCCATTAATTATCACATCTTCAACGAATATTGGTAACCAAAGGAGAAAACACGACTTTAAATAAATTAGTCGTTTTCGATTGTGCAACTCTTTTTTTCTGGGCAAAAATTTTGTTTTAATATTTATTATGATTATTTGGAAGTTTTCTAAACACAAAATCGATGAACGAACAATGTCAGGATGGCCGAGCGGTCTAAGGCGCTGCGTTCAGGTCGCAGTCCACTCTGTGGGCGTGGGTTCGAATCCCACTCCTGACAAATTATCTTTTACACACCTGAAATTATTATTTAATTAAAATTGCTAAATAATTATTATCAAATTAAAGAAGCATTTTATTTATTTGTTATGCAAGATCCAGTTGACAATAAAGTTTTATTATATATGTAGTTGCTGAAGCAAATAGCGAAGAGGTTCAACATTATGTACCATTTTATTTTATATTCGAGGAAAATCGAAAGTCTGTTGAAAGAAAAGAAAGATATGTTCTGTTCGATTATTTCGAAGCTTGAAAAGTAATTTTCTTGGTTCTGGTTTTGCCAGACGTATGTACGTAATTACCATGGCCAATATAATCTTTTATTCTATGTAGATTTTGCGTTCCAACTAGGAATATTACAAACATATGATGCACATATATATATATGCAAATTTCATTCTTGATAAAAGAATCGAATAGAAATAAATGAATGTTTAGATTTTTTGATATAAAATAAGTACAACATGATTTATTTATTTCGATCCTCAGTTGTTAATTGGAATGATCCACTGCTTCGATCGAGACTTATACTGCGAATCTTTTCTTCAGCGCTTTTATTTCATACTCATTTATAAATTATTCTACTCATATATAACCAGTAATTACATAAATATTGTAGTAAAAGATAGACATTGTAGTAATGATATAATAAATATAAACATTGTAAAATTATTTTCACATCGACGCGCGAATTGACGATCGTAATAACTTTATAAAAGAAACATCGTTGTTAGAAAACATTCTCAGATTTCTAATAATCATTCAGATAATTCAGACGTTACAATAAGAGTAAGAAGAATTGTTGTTTCAGATATGCGTGTAATGCGGCGAAACTAAGAAGCGTAACGATAGAAAGTACAAGCAAAATTTGCAAAGCGGACAACGATTAATTGTCAACATGGCGGATAGTGATTTTCTCATTACAATTTCAGGTCCCGCTCTGTCATTATTGTTTTATGAAAATGTTCGCAGCACCGGGGACCAGGTGAGAATGTGTTTTCCTCATTTGCTCCTAACAATGCCTTATCACTTAACGTGGTGGTTCGCATTTAAATTATGAAATCTAGCATTTTAACCTCAAAATAATCCAACTTACTGAACAAGGAAATTGAAAACGTTGAATTCTCCATATTCTAGATGGGCTTTTTGTTAGGAGAAACAGTTGAGTTTGTTATAAAATCGTACTCAGATTTGGACAATCAAGTAGAAACAGTGAAAATATACAACAGTAAGTGTGTGTAGTCAATTGTTTTGTTTCAATGATACAAAAAAACTCTTCTCTCTGCAATAATACTTTGTCATTTTTAGATATTGAAGCTGTTGTAACTTGTCCACTACCAAATTCTTTACACAATTCCATTGGCAAAATTAATAAGGAAAAGTTAAAGGATTTTTTACGTGATACAAGCAAACAAGTGATAGGTTGGTTTCGTTTCAGGAGAAATGTAGGACTAATACCTACGTTCAGGGATAAATTGTTACATAAGCAGTTTGCGTCACACTTTTGCAATGAGAATGGTTCCAAAGAAGAATATTTTGTTACCTGTTTATTAAGTTCCTCGAGAAGCAGTGAAAAAGGAACTTATAAGTTTAAACATGTCTTTTTAAGACAAAACAGAGAGTGAGTGAATTGCAAGACTCAGAATAATTCCTGTACAATGCTTTTCTTTAAATATTTTATTTTTATAAATAATCTGATTATTTTAGAATATTTGAACCAGTTCCTTTAAGAATAAGTAACTTAGGAAGTAATTCATTTGCGCAGGAAGGTTTAGATTATAAACCTACTCCTACCAAAAAATCGTCTGATGCACCAGATGTATTTACTAGTTTTATAGAATCTTTGAAGTAAGTTTGGATATGATTTTGTAAAGATTTGATTCTAATATTTTGTCCCATAAAAAATTGTTCCTCATTGTCATTACTTGAAATTTTTTATTTTTAGCTTGGACCTAACAAAGACATCTGCAGTTGAGTCTGCTATTGCTATACAAAAAGCAGCTGAGGAGCATCTGAGTCAATTAATACCAGACTTGTGTAAATCTGATCTTGAAGTAGTAGAGCTCGAAAGACAAATTAAAGAATTTATGATTAACAAAAAGAAAAAGGTCAATGATAATTCAAAAAAAAACATTCAAATAACTCAGTCCTATGAAATTGAAAAAGACGAATTTGCTGATGGAAGGCAGAAATCAGAAAAAATATCTCTATCCAAAAATGAATCTTCAGATGATACCTATCAAGAATTTCGGACAAATAAGGACCATTCTACTGCAATTGTATGTGTACTGCAATATACTCTATTTTTTGCATATTTTCATAAAATTCACTGACCTATTATTTTGTTTTAGAGTCAAACAATGGCTGCTCATAAACCGAAAAATTCAGCAACATACATTGATCAAAATAAATCCAGAAAGTCAAGTACAAATATAGTAAATAGTTCGAGTCAGGAACCACCGTCTATAAATTCAATTTCAGAAATGAAAGTCAATATTACAGAAAATGTGTTGAGTAAGAACAGACGCTTCTCTAATATGGATTCGGAAATTGTGAAAGAATCGATTTGTAAAGGTGAAACGAACGTATGTGGTGTTGGAAGAGGCAGAGGTAAATCGATGCACGACAATTCACTGAAAAAAGCTAGAAGGACTTCAGGCCCAGAATCATCTGAGGCAAATAGTTTACCAAATTCTTCCTTTCAAACGTCTTATAATCAAGTCACGAAGAAAAAAGTAGACCTAGTACGTAAATCGGATACAACGGATAACCATTGAATAAAAGCACTTCCCCTATTTTTAGTTTACTTTGAAAGCTCTATAATGATATACTTAAAGTTGTAGAACATTTTCTACAAAAACGGAAGACAAATTAATCAAGATTTTAGAGCACTGACGCTACACGCGTGTATAATGTAAATATTTATATATTTTAAAATGGACCATACCTGTACCATGTGCAAGACTGGTCTGTTTCTAGGAAATTTCAATCTTACAGAGGTATAAAGAAAAGACGGTATTGCGTCATGTTCATAGTATTGAATCTGTGCATTATAAAGCGGAGAGGCATCATAGACTGAAATACCGAATAGTTTTTAATATGCGTTTTTTCTGGATTCTATATTTAAAAAATATTATTCGCATTACCGCTTTTTTATACTATTTTAAAAATATATCCAATATCCTCTCAAACATTTACACTGCTGTATGCTCTTAAATTAATTATGAAATTCGGAAAAAAGTGTACAATATGTTTTTTCTTTCTTTCTTTTTTTTTTCGAAATACGTTTCTTTAAATCGTGCCATTACACTAAGTATTTCACGTACAAAATAAATACAAATGTTTTGCATCATTATCTTTTATAAATAACAAATTAATACATATATTAAGCACTTGTAAATAATTAAAAATTTCATAAATAGTTATTTTCTTTTTAAATAATAATTGTAGTATAAGATATTTGCGCATAAGCGCGAAACTTTTATCTGTATATAAGTATTTCAAAAGAATATTATTAAAGTATGTCAGCCGGATTATTTGGAACACCTGTGACCTCCCATATCGTAGCCGCAAGTCTTCTGGAATGCTCTAACACACATGACGATGTTGCTAAACCAAGATGGACGCAGTAAAGTTCATAAATTCTAATTTTATTGGTAGATAACTTAGGGAAACACGCATCCGCTAATTTTCTATGAAATCATAAAACAAATCAAGTAAGAATTCATTTAAGGCAAACGTTTAAGTACCGTTAATACAAACCTGTAGTAATCACCACAAAATATGCCAGGCACTGGAAAGTTTTTCATTATATGATTCAAATAAACGTTACATTTTAATGGCGATCCCTGCAAAATATTATATATGATGATATATGCTTGTTATCTTAAAATTATTTACTTACAGAACTATCTTCAAACCACAAGAAGTAAGCGTAATTAAAAGTTGTATCCTTCCACATAACCGATAAGTGTCCTTCTTCTAAATGCATTCTGCTTTGTTTAACCATATTCCATATCTACAAAAGCAATTCTTAACTATTCCATGTTAATGTTGTTTGAATTTTTAAATAAATTACCTTTTTTGTTGTAAGAACAAGAGTTTCAGGATTTGTGAAATCTAATGTTGGAGCAGTCAGTCTGTGAGTGACCCTGTCTATGTAGATAAAATGCACAAGGCCTGGAAATTCTTCTAAATATTTGTTGATGGTTAGGGAAGTTCTCGTAGATTATATAGCATTAAGGAGGTATATTTTTTATATAATTGATAAGGAAAAATAAAAAAAAAAAAAAAATACAAATACATATAATTATGAAAGGATATGATCCAAGAGTAAAGTTCTTGAGCGCTTTCACTTTAAGAAAATCGCTAAAATCATTCAGCTTTTGACGAACAAGCTTCCCCACCGTCGTAAGTACATCAACGCCTTGCTTTAAGAAATTTTTGTCAAAACACGTCAATCGATATAATTCTTTTAAATTATCTGTAAATCCAGACGTATTTGATTCAATTTGAAGAATGGATTCTGGGTCTCTGGATTTTAATAAATCCAAATATTTTTTCCGAACAAATTCCCACTTTGTTTGTAATCTTCGCTGACACATATCAACGTCATTACTGACATTAGCTCTATTTTTTTTAATTCCATCTAAAGCTTTTTTCATCGCCAAGTCGAAGTTTTCAAATGCCGGTCTTAGTTCGTCGATGTCTCTTTGAAGTTGCAACCGATTTATAATATTTAAATAATAGAAACTATCGTATAATCCTGATGACGTGGCAAGATTAGTCACTTCCACTATCATGATGAGATTAATACCATCTGCTAATTCAAAAATATGAACCGCGTTAGCAGTGTAATCATGCTCGGTTCCGAGTAGAATTAAATTACTGTACAAATCATCGTCCATCAATGAATAAAGCCCTTCGTTAATGGAAGATTCTCTTGATCCTCCTGTAATAAAGAAACGTAATATCAACACGTAATATCGACAAAATTAATAACAGCTTATAACATTAAAGATCGTACTGAATAAATTTGTAATGTCTTCTGAAGTAGGATTCGCAAGTTTCGATCCAAAAGTTATCTGTTCCTCTTTAGAGGAACTGTTTTCAGGTAAAAGAATGTCAGTGTAATCGTCATTATTATCATTTGTTCCAGGTTGGGTATCCCCTTTTCTCCTCTGATTAACTACCCAACACATAAGCATCATTAGCAGTATATCAGAAGCATACAGGTCATGGGCATTTTTACTAGAGTACAACGAGAGAAATTTTTCCTCCACTAGTATCAAGATATGTACATTGGAAAATTCAGACTGTGCCTTTAATTTATCACAGGCATCATGCAACACTTTTAATATTGATACACCTAAGTCTGTGTTTATTGATAGCTGTTCTATTGCTTCTGTAAGCATACTTTGTTCGTGATTTCTTAAATGTACCCATGCATTCAACAAAGATGAAACTAAACAGGCTTTCTGTTTGTTTACCTTTAGTCTGAAATTAAATTATTCACTACATTATACAGACTTATTTTTCAAAAATAACTTTTATAAATAATGTTTTAATTTACATTGCAACATCTGGACCACAAACGTGTCTCACGATTGACACACACACGCCTAATGTTCTTTTCATTAGTTCCACTTCATCCATGGAAATGTAAATGAACGTGTATCCCATAAATTCATCAAAAACCATATTTGTGCCATCGTGACATCTCATTGAAGTGTAAGAATTTCCAAACTGAGAAGCCATCACATGTTGGGATGTGATAATAGGTGAGAACAATTGCATTATTATATTTGGATTTAATTTTGATTCATCATTATCTATATCCTGTATAAAACATAAATTTGTAATATTATGCATGAGTCTTTGTAAGTACAATGTTTAAAATTTATCAAAAAGTATGCAGTTTTATTTTCTGACCGAAATATTTGTACATTTGAGAAATTGTAACATTATAAAATATTTCAATTTCAACTTCAAGGGAGAAACATTTTAAACATTATTTAAATTGAAATAAAGAAACATTACTTAAGAGAAACATTACTTAAATTGAAATAAAAATTTTTGTAAAATTTGCTAAAGACCTACTTTGTTTTCAGAGATCAGTCCTTGAATTTTAGCCAGTTTTTGTATATGGTTCGCGAATTTTTTATTACACTTGGTAAAAAGAACATCGTTTAAGTGATCGAAGATTAAAATACCCTTCATTTTATAATTGAATTGAAACTACTTGTGTTACTGTACGATTCTGTCAATCGATGTTTGTCAATACTACCATTAACTAACGATAGAATAGATAAGACATGAAATGAGACTTTGTCACAAAGTCTGAAATAAAATTCCCCATAACAAAGCGCAATAATGAAACGTGTTAACGTTGGTTACATTGACTGTCAGATAATAAACGAAAATTCGCTACATATTCAGCGAACATCAAAATGGCCAAAGGATGACAACATACGACTGTCAGTTAAAAGAGAAAGTCGATACTTCGAAGAAAATCAAGAGAAAATGTCTCACATTCAGTATGTGGACGAGTTGGTCAAAGAATATCTACTCTTCAGAGGTTTTAGCCAAACGTTGAAGGCTTTCGACAATGACTTGAAAGCCGAGAAAGAGAAAGGCTTTAGGGTGAGCGTGCAAGAAATTACGATAGATAGAGAGAGACAAAATATACGTAAACAATGCCTATGAATTTTACTCTGTTCGAGAAACTACATAATAAAAGAAGATTAAAAGTTCTTCTTTACTTTTTTTCTTTCTCTTTTAAATATTGTATAATGTTTATATTCTTTAGATAGACTTGTGTTGTTATTTCAGATAGACTTATGTTGTCATTTGTTGCAAATTTAATTCCAACAATATTTTGTTGTTACTTTCTTTTTCTTTTTTGCCAGGTTGATAAAATCGTTGATCAATTGATGCAATACATATACAACTATGACCTAACATCTTTGAGAGAATTATGGGGACACTTAGATCTGAGGATGTTTTCACGTTTGGAGAGTCACTTTACACCAGCTGTGAGAAAGCTGGAAAACGCCGTTCTAAAAATGTACCTGGTCAATGCAGCAGTGAATAATAAACAAGATCGGATTCAAGAATTTTTTACCAAAATGACGCCAGAGTTACAGGGTCATTCGGAGTGGAAAGAATGGTTTGGTAGAGTATCGTTTTATAGATAAAAGCTACAGAGAGAACTGTATTTTGTACTATACCATTTTCATATTTTTTACAGCATTGCCATTTGTTAAAAATCCTGAAGACAATCCAGCGTACTCTGTACATTTTAGTAGACAATGGCAGGACACTATGTTAGTGTCCCTGCATAATTTCCTTGCTACTATTTTTCAAGTAGGTGAAAGGTATTTTGCATCGTGCCTTTCATTTACAAATTTCACTATTTCAATATCATAGAGAAAATTTTTAACTTTAACGAAACAGTACTGTATTTACATAGTTCCTTGTGTATAGTATATAGATTAATGTTTGTACACACCAATTATAGTGTATGCCGCAACCGACGTTACTCGCAATAGACGAGGATACAAATAAATTGAAACGGCTTCAGGAAGAAAATGAAGCATTGAGGCAACGTTTGAGCGAGTCGGTTAAAATAGAAAATGTAATGGATGTGAATCCAGGACCAGCTCCTCAACATCCACCACTTATGGATGATTTTTATATTATAGCACAGTAAATATTTTCATTTATCGTTTCTGATAAACCGTTAATAATGTAACGCGCCATGTTGTTCATTAACATTCTCCTTCCCGTTGAAACAGAGAATCTCCTTTATTAGAAAATCCTAAAACACTAAGGAATCTCATAAGAAATATTGGCGGCGGTTCTAGTCCAGTTTTAAGTAGAAAACCGGGGACAAGTATAAGGAAAGTAATAGAGCCAGAAATGTCGACAAAAAGAACCAATACAAAGGGGAAAATCAATTCAATCAACAAATCTGAACCTGTTAGCAAAAGAAGCATTAGCTGTGATTCGAGATTAACAAGCTCTAGAAAAAGAGATTCGTCTATTGATGCGGTAGCCGAACGGAAAGCTAAAGATAAAATCGATTCCACTTATATTCTTCTTAGTCAAGTAAGAAGTTACTTATATATAACCATATATATAAGTAAATATTTTAGAGATTTTCACAATAGGAGTTTCATTTTTAGGAAGAATATACGGAACACAAAACGTCAATAATTCAGTGCAAAAGTAATGCAAGTGGCTCTTATGTTGCTACAGGCGATGCAGATGGTATTATTAAAGTATGGACACCAATACCTTCACCAAAGTAATTTCAATTCAATTCACAGTATTCGTTTCATGCATTAACATTTTGCATACGTGTAATATTGCTTTTTTTTATTCAATAGGACTGTTACTACATTTATCTCTGCCCCAGCGAATTCAAACAAAGCAATTACAGCGTTAGATTGGATATCAAAGAATGAGCGTTATTTTTTACACGGTGATAACAATGGCCTGATTCAATTGCACGACACTCGTGATTGTAAAACTTTATGGGATATTCAACACGAAAATTCTCGAATCATTACTTTGTTATGCAATCCGACGGAATCGACATTCGTATGTTCCGTATCTGATTCAAACGAAGGAAGATTGTTATTATACGATATCAAAACGAGAAAATTGGAAAGAACTTTACCGATGGAACAAAATGTAACCGCGTTGTGTTCCGCGTTTAATCACAACGGACAGCTTCTCATCACGGGATTGTCCAATGGAAATATTTTAATACACGATTTGAGACGAAATGAAATTATCGATAATATAAGTTGTCACGCGAGTCCAGTTATCGATATAGAACTTATTAACGATTATACAAATATCTGTACGCAAAGCGAGGACGGGAAACTGTGTCAAAGAAGTTTGAATCATTCGGGAAAGATTCTGTGGGAAACGAAGATTAAAGTAGAGAAAAACACAGTTCATGGAAAATTGTTTACTTTTGATCAAAGTGGTAACTATATGCTACTTTGTACACAAACTGGAGGAAATATATACAAAGTATATATAATTTTTACTGTCTAACAATACAAAATTTAATATATTCTAATTTTAAACTTTGATATACTGAAAATATAAATTTTCAGATGCCGCCAGGTGCACAAGCGAAAATTTTAGAGTTAGGCGGACATAAAGGTACACTCTGTTGTGACTGGTCTACTGCCAATCAATCTGGAACATGTATAACTGGTGGCGCAGAAGGGAAAGTACGCGTGTCGACGTTGCTCTCACCATGATACAGAAGCAAAATTAGTATCTGTGTGAATTCATGAAATACCACGTAAGATTAGCTCAAATTTGTAGAGACTAAATATTTAGAACGATGGACATTAAGAAGAAACTTTTTAGTCATTATTCATTGCATAATGAAGTTTGAATTATTTAAAAGCACATACTCAAAGTACATACTCATAATAAGAAAAGAAAAGATCCAAATATTTTATGCAGAGTAAAACGATAAAAGTAAACGTATAATAATACGTTTAGCATCAAGTCAAATGTATTATAATCTTATCTTTAAAATGGAATCAGGGACTACCAATTATAAAATGTACAGGAATTAATATAATTGTAAAGAAAGCGGTACATAAGATATTTATAAATGTCGCGTTAGTTAATTGATAGGACACATCATCGAACGAGTTTGTAAAAAAGTAATGAAATTATAGTAATTTATGTAGCAATGTCGTGTGTATATTTAATATTAGAAATCTAAGATATAACTGTAAGAGGTACAGGAACTTGTCAATAAATATTGGTCAATTTTAAAATACTCCTGTATTCTAATTCAATGTACAAAGGCTAACATTTAATCAAATATTGATGTAAAATACGAAGAATATCTTTATATATTTTATAGTTTGTTTCTTTAAATAAATTAATTCTTATCACGCTTTACTTACAAGGATAAAAGTTGCAAATGTGGCCTTCTCATGGACCAACGATTAAATGGGCCTGTCATGTCTAACTGAGGTGACCAATACCGTCTAAGAGCTTCAATTATTTCTGCAGGTGTTATTGGTTTTGTTACTGCCACCTGTTTAATTATTTGAAAAAGAAAGTAGAAATATAACACATTTTTTTCATCACTTTGCACTTTCAGAATGACAAAAATATTACAAACCTTGCCGTGATAATATGGTTTATATGTATATGGATTGACATAATTAAGTCTAAGTCGATCTATAGCATCACCATATATTTTGTTTTGATCTTGTCTTACTAACAACGCAAAATCTATGATTTGTGCTACTGTCTCATATGCCAAATAACCCAAAATCGTGTATGCTTGTTTCGTTATTGTTATATCACCTAAATGATACAATGTCAAAATAAATTTAACAGAAATTAATTCTTAAGCACAAGATTGCAGTTGTTTGAGACTTACTATCTGGTGCTATCCAGTCGCTGAATTTGTGTCTATTTTTATTTGCAAATGACGCATTGCGTGCTTTACTGAATTTCAAATATCTGGCTTCATCCATAGATCTTGTCATAATTTCAGCACGAATGCATCTGTGCTGTTTGACTTCATCTATAGTAGATGCATCTTCAAAAAGTTCACCAGTATTGTTAATTTGAGAGAGGAAACTGTGAAGAGGCCCTTTCTTTTTTGATCCATCCATATTTTCATTTTGTGTAACATCCTCGGGCAAATCACTGTCTATTGTCTTGTGTATGGAAGATTTAAATTCTTTTAATTCTACAAAATATTGCTAAATGAGTATATATACATATATTACATGAAAACCAAATTTTTCAATTCATCAATCAATCACATCAAGCTTGCCTAAATACTTTAGAAGACGTTGCAGCTTCACTTTGTTTTTGCGTAGTAAAAAGATTAGATCCTCGGCAGAAATACAGACAGTCTTCTTAGAATTGCTTCGTCTTTCAGAAATCTCGCAAGCTTTCCTTACTATTGTCCTCATTTGTTGCAAAACAACTTCTTCTATGATTTTCGCGGACTCGATTAACGGTTCGCTACTATCTCCGAAACCATGCATCATTTGTCGAATTTCTGTAAAACGTTATTCCCATTCTTGTAATATTCGAAAACAAAAGTTTCAAATATTATTTATATAGTAAAAGACTGAAATACCGATGGAATAATTCACAGGTTCATTTCGAAGAAATTGAGAATCGTTTGTTGGCTTAGTAAACGATGCTTCGGTCATAATTATAAATTATTCAATAGTTTTTATCTTCTGTAAATATAGAAAACAAAAGGAAACTTTTCACACGGTAATAAATAAAGGTTGTTTGTATTAGTTTAACACAATGATTACAATGATTAGGTTATGTTCCACGTACATATATAACTTCAGTAATTTTGAAATCACCATGTCAGTTAATACACAAATATATAATCTTCGCAATTAAGTTGTATTAAAATTATTTTATTTATTTAATACTTAATGGTATTAAATTTTATCAATCTAAGATATATTTTCTTCTGAGCATTTAATTAAAAATCTGTATAATTATTTAAATTATTTTTTATGTTTAATTTATTTAAACACTTTGTATATAGCGAAGATGTTACATTTTCTAAGGATCATCTGGGGATAAAATTATACGATTCATGTTTCATGTTTCATCATATATAAGCAATTTGTGAATTTATGTATATAAATTTATGCATGTAAAATAAAGCAACAATTTAATAATTTTCATTGAAGCAAAGATATTCAAATGTGGGAGACAAGCATGTTGATGATTGCAACACAACATAAACTTATTAACACTTACAATGATTATATATCTTTTTAAAAGATATCTCATTATTTATAATAACAATTGAGATACAAATTATTGTTTCGAAAATTTTTCAAAAGATTAGATCTTACGCTGTGAAGTTATCGCATGAATGTACGTAGTTAGTGCATGTAAGATGATTATCTATGAAGTATGAAGTACGTTTTAAAAAAGGGAAAAATGGCGGATAACGATGTAAATGGTGATTCTGACGAAGTGCAGCAAGAAAAATCACAGAAAAAGACGGCGAAACACGATAGCGGGGCGGCAGATTTGGAAAAAGTTACAGATTATGCAGAGGAAAAAGAAATATCCTCGTCCGATGGATTCTCTTGTGTAAATACTTTTATTGTCTTCTATTCCACGTGTTTGTAATTGTTAACATTTGTTAAATTTTTTTGGCAACGATGAAAATTTATATCTTTTACATCAATTTTCCCGTTTCCTCTGCTGAATATGCGTTAATTTTCATAGATTTATTGTTCAGACACACGTAATCGCGAAACCTAACCTATAAAAAATTATATACACATAACTGAGTGACAATCATCATGTATGATTTGTGTGCTACAGGCATTAAGCATAATCGGAGATCGACGGAATAAAGAAGTAGCGGAAAAGAAGGCAAGAGAGAAGGAATTGCTAAAAGTTCCTATTAAAAAAGAAGACGTAGATCTCATTGTAAGACATTTAGGACAATTATTGATATTCGTGTTTAATTTTTGTTTATTGATTACATTGTTGGATATTTTGTTGTACTAATGAAACATTCATTCCGTTTCAGATGAAAGAAATGGAAATAAATCGAAATGTAGCGGAGCAAACACTCAGGGAACATAGAGGAAATGTTGTAGAGGCATTAATTACTTTAACAAATTAAGTGTACAGCATCAACTTCGAACAGACATTCACATAAGTCTTAATTTTATTGTAAATTGTACGATCTTAGGAATTGTTATAACTGGATTATTAATAATTTATTCGTGTATATTACAAAATATACTCTAAGTGATATATATACGTATATACACATACATACACATATATACATATGTATATATATATATATACTATTTTTTTTTTATCAGTAAACCTATTTGTATCATTTCTTAAAGATATAATGAAAATACATTAAAGAGTTAACTTTGTGAATGAAATAATTGAAACGTTATGATTGTATGTGTTATCAGGGTGCCAGCACTTGATAAGATTACTATCATTATATATGTAAGGTATTCTTGATATTTTAATTTAAAACAACGTATTTAACTGTTTGCAAAAGATTGAAAGGTTCACAATACAACTGTTCTTTTCTAAGTATTAATAATTAAAGTTAAAGAAATCATGGTGTAATGAAATTATTCAGTTGAAAATCGTGTTGCATTAATAAAGAATAATGTGACATTAATATATCTTGTATATATATATATATATATATATATATATATAAAATTGTAAATTTTCAGTGGCACAAATTTTCTTGTTTTTCTTCGTATTTAACATATTCACAATGAGTGATGCAGGTGTATATTATATTTTATTTTGTTAAAATATTTCAATTTTCTATTATAAAGTAAGGAAACATTTATGATAAAAAGCTATTATTGTTTGAACAGAACTATGTATATCATTAATCATCATTATTTTTAAATAATACCAATATCAGTATAAATAAAAAATGCAAAGATAAGCTTATTAAAATAATAGCCTCAAATTCATTCTATTTTTATATTTTTTTCTGGGGACACCTCAATCTCTGTGCCGTTGCATGTACATTGATGGTAATTTTAATTGGTAAGAGCATTTTTTTTATTTGTATATCTGCTGTATATACATTATGGAATTTCTTCAGATATCAATCAGTTTCTTTTTTTTAGGAATAAAGAAGACCTAACAACAGCAATACAAATGATCATTTTACTATCAGTAGCAATTGGTTTGTTTTCCTTGATTATAATGTACTGGAGAGTTTGGAGCAGGTATGAATCATGCTGCAAATGTAGTAATTCAATTCTAGCAGAATTTTGGAGTTGACTTATTAATTTTAAAGAAAAAATCTGTTTAACAAATAAGTGAAATTAATGATCGTTAGTAAAACTTTACAGGAGATTTGATCAGAGGTATTCAGAGTGCAATGCTGCATTTAGTATAAATTCCAGACCATTGCAATCTAATTCAATTTATGAACCATCAGTGGACAGACCACCATCAGTGGCCAGACCACCATCAGTGGCCAGACCACCATCAGTGGACAGACCACCATCTTACAATGAAGCTTGCGCTGTACCTCCTCCTTATCAATCTCCTTCCAACAAGGTATGTTTATTTCTGTTCAAAATATATAATGAAAATAGAAAAAGAAATAAAATAAATGAAAAAAGGTATAAACAATAATTGCGCATATCCAATGTACAGTTATCTCTGTTATTTTTTCTACACATTATCAGACGATAAAAGATAAAAATTTTCTTTTATAATGACGTTTTGCATTTACTCATATTCTCCAGATATGTATGCTTGAACCGCCGGTTCCAGAAACTCCGCACTCATCATATTCGGCTAATCAAACGTTTCCTGCCATGAATCATATTTAATGCGTATTATACTCAATTTATCTAATTTAATCTCAATCGATGAAAAGAAAGAAAAATAAATTTGCGCAAAATATGTAAGTGAAATTTTTATCTTGTATAAGCAATAAAAATATTTTTAATACGAATGGATATCATATCATTGTTTTTTTAACAATCTTATTTTTTTCTCGTATACTTTTGATCTGCCGACATACCTGAGACAAACATCGAGATGTTCTTATTAAATAAGAGCAAGATATTAGGGGATAATGAAAATCACGTAAAATTCTCATGATTATATAATGAAAATGTCATTTATTTGATGTGGTGCAATGACTTAAAGTAAATGGAAAAATGAACGTTTATATGAGCTGGGTTCGATGAACAGCAGCCGCGTACTTTGAAAAGCTACCACTGCTGAACTATTCGTTACAAAAAGCTTTCTTTGTTTTCTTCGGGTTTAAATGCAATATACAATGGAAGTGTATCAGACAGCAGCGCAGTAGTAGCTAGTACGACACGAACATGCTGGTTTTCATGATGAGGTAACACTTGTCTTACTTGTACTTAGTTTACAAAATTATCCAGTCATACGCTCATGCAGATTGGTTCAAAAAGAATTGCATCTAATGTTTTTTTTTTTTTTTTTCAAACTGTCGTACGGTATTAATATTTAGTTTTTCGTTTTTAGGAAAAAGACATTCAACATTACGAGTTTCATGAGATATTTTTTTCTTTTCGCCGCACAGTCCCAAAGATAGAACATGGGTAGTAGAATGGACGTAGACAATTTTTTCGTTCTTTTTCTTTTTTTCTTTGTTTATCATCTTTAAAATCTGAGCGAGCACACGTGACCAAAATCTGTTCCTTAAACCGCTTACATGTTTCATTGTTTCCTTTTGCTTTTATTTTCCATTTATTTTCGTTTCTCCGTTCGTTTCATCATTTTGTAAGCCTTAACAACCTACTACGACTGAAATAAACATCGTGTAAAAAACGGTGGAAAAACCTTCCCTAACTATGTTTCCGTAGGAATTCCTTTTTTTTTTCTTTTTTTTTCTCTCTGTTTTAATTATTCCTTTTAATCTCGACAGAAATACATTACGGCTGCACGACAGTATGCATGTGTCGAGATAAAAAACGAGATACACATATATAATCTAATCGTATTAATTTGTCGTAATTACATTACATTTACTTAAAGCATTGCTAGTGTGTTTCAAGGAACATGAGTTTAGCACAGTCTGTAAAATAGAATAAATTATAGTTGATTATTGTACCCTTCATTAAAAGTTATGGTTCCATTTCTGTTCAGTTCTTATAAAATACAGTAGATATGTACAGTAAAAACCTTAAAATCGAAAGGGACGCTAGATTTGGGACTGTCCGGATATAGCGACCGTTTCCTTAAAAGATAAATTCACTGGCTGCCAGGATCGTCAGAAAGTTCTAAAAAGGTTGTGATACAATTGCGGTTAATTACAGTGGTCTTATCACAGAACATGTATGGCATTAAATCTTCGATCCTTTGTAATGGTAGGTATTTATATCTCGTATTTAAAACGTTCGGTAAAGCTAGGTCGGAGGATCAGGAAGCCAGTACGGTACTAAATGATGATTATTGTTTTGCGTATTCTGCCGGTTGCCCATAATTCACATCATTGACCACACGATTTTGCGATTTTGATAATTAATTACACGAAAAACGATTATTATTCTCGTACTATATAATTGACTAACTTTTTTATTTTTTTTTTACATAGTTCAATTTAATTCTCTCCTCTTTTTTTTTTTTTTTTCTTTCAGTGTCTGTCCTTCGTTATCTCGATTTTGTTGACAACGTATTTCATTGACTTCACTTCACTCATTGTTTGATACAACGAATACTTCCAACATCTCTAATTAATGCATGCATCCTGCGTACGAGTATGATAGACATTTCAATAATAATCAACATAAAATTTGATAAATTATGGACAACCCTAAATTTAATATAATAATAATCATAATAGTAATAATAATAATAATAATAATATAATAATAATAATAATAATAATAATAATAATAATAATAATAATAATAATAATAATATAATTCGAATCTATCACTTCGTGTACTATGCAATACTCGAGAAAACAAAACAAACTGTGCCTAGCGATAAAGGAGGATGGGAATCAGAGATGGGAATTAGAGGATGGGGCAAATGGTGACGGTTGCAGATCAAAAGAAGAAAAAAAAATACGGGGCACAGATTGCGTAGCATTAATAGTAATCATAGTTGTAGTCGTACATGCTGAGAGAAAGAGATCATAAAAAACACTAACTAGAATCATTTTTTTCTTCGTTCCTGGAAGAATTCGACGTTCTCGTTTTCCCTTGTTTTTTTTTTTTTTCATTTTCCATTTAAAAACTAAAAAAATCACTATATCGGTAATAAACATATCTATTTTTATTCTCGTAACTTGCGTACACGTCGAACAAGTGTGGGACATCTCGTTTGATTCTTCTTTTCTTTTTTTTTTTTCTCTTTTCAACAAAGGAACAAAATCGTTTTGCTTCAATCGTCTGAACGACGTTCTATCACAACATCCTTCCTTCCGTGCATCTTACGTGTGTATCTTTTTCTCTTCGCGTGTGAGTGTATATGCGTGTGTGTAGCAATGTTTCAGCGAGTTTCAATCTCGCCTTGGTCCTCTGGCTGCTTTTTTTTTTTTTTTTTTTTTTTTTTTTTTTGCGGTGTCTTTTTCTCATAATGCAGAAGATGGTTCGCGCGCTCTCTTCGAACGAAGAACGAAAGCAAATCCATTGTGAGACCGTAATGATGCGCATTGACAAGTCGCTGACATAGTTGCGCTCTGCATGTGTCGGTGGATGGAAGCACATGCCCCCCTCACGCACGAGAACGGTAACGTTTTAACGCACAATGCGAAGTATCAGAAATTTTTCTCAGACCAGTATCAACCGGCCGAGACAAAAAAAAAAGAAAAACAGCATTCGTTTGGTTTAGTCATTTTCAAAATGATTTCTCAATATACACGTGTCCGCCGCCTTTCTCTCTCCTCCTTTCGTGTGATAGCTCTCCTTTCAACGACGATTTCATCGAATTGCAACAAAGTCTGTGTGTAACCGTTAAGTTTAATCGCGTTACTCCGCTTCGAGGGATCGAATTCGCAGACTTCGATCAAGCTTGCTCGAAGCATCTCTGACATGGTTCGAGACCCCCATGAGGAGACAGAGTTCTCCGTCGCGGTCCCTTCTCAAGTGGGCCAGAGGAAAAATGGCGCACTAGGAAACATTTATTTAGCACTACTTGTATCACTGTACACAAAAAGAAGTCACGAGGGATGCAAAATAGGCGGGGGCGATGTGGAGGTCGTTCCCGGTGTTAACGGTGACTGTTTTCAGCTCTGTTTCACCCGCTTCCTGGGCGGTCCGATCGGTGGAATTTGTTGAGTGGCTAACGCCCGAAACGCTTCCGCTATCAGATGCGGATGAGAGTTCACCATTGACTTAAAACCTGCCGTATCCATCACGTCCGTCGCGTGTCTGGAAAACCAAAGATCGAACAAGTTAATTGAAACATCCTTCGTCGACGCGATTATCTCGCGAACGAAATCTCGATACAAGCGCGCTGTATCTCGAGAAGCGCAAACACTCACGTGTTAATAAAATCTATGGCTTGTGCCTTGAGTTGATCGGCGCTATGAAGATCGGCGAGGATCAGAATGTCAGCCGCGTTTTCGATCGCTAAGCTCGTGCACAACGCTTCCTCGCACATCACCTTCAACCTCTCTAACGCGTACTTATCCGCCGCGGCCAGCAAGTCGTCCGCCATTTTCTCCAAATTCGCCGCCTTCCCGGTGTATATAAACCGCAACATCTCCCGCAGCACCTCGTGATCCACGTCGGTGATGTCCACGCGGTTCTGTTTCCTCTCCTCCATCTCGTGCTCGAACATCGCCGAGAAAACGGGACTTCGCGCTGAGGAACAAGAAAAAAAAAAATATTCACCAAAATGAAAAGATCATCCCAGCCGAAGTGTCATCCCGAAGGAGCCGTCTCTCCTGCAGAAACACACGGAGGACTCTCGTCAGAAACGGCAGCACGCGCCGAGAAGACCGCGCGGTTTTCGTTTTTTTACCTGCGAGGATGGCTTTGTGCGCCTGAAACTCCCTCCCGCACACGGTCAACGTGACGTCGCTGAATTTTTGGTTTTCAAACAGAAGCCCGAGGTCGTCCGGCAGCCGACACTCTGGAACTTTGAACTGTATGGTGTTGCTTTGCCCGGAAATGTTCACGCTGTCCGCCACCACGCTCACCTGCAACATGCCGCTTCGTTAGAAGGCCTCTCGCTGCTCGCGGCAAACACGCTTGGGAATAAATCGTAACAAATATCGAGTATGTAACATACAAAGGTATATACCTCACAGAATATCGTGAGTTTGTCGTCGGGCAAGAGTCCGTTGGCTTCGTCCAACAAGAAATCTCTTCGAATGAATTTCTTAAAACCCCAATCTTTACCTTGGACGAACCTGTAAGCACGCTGGCTCTCTGCAAGTACAAAATTATTCCGTTGTTTGTCATTCTTGAGAATGGTGGGCGATTTTTTTTCTTTCTTTTCTGTTTTTTTTTTTTTTTTTCTATGGTTTTTTTGAAACAGACTAAAATCGATAACGAACCTGCAATAATCGTTTGCTAAAGTTCCTCTCGAGCTTTCAGGAAATTATTTATCCAATATATCGAGTTATTGTCGGCTTATTTACTGAGCGTTTTACGATGCGATTTTCATTTTTAAAATACCCTGCATTGCACCCTTTTCACTTGCAACGTTCGGCACTTACCCATTGCTTTGGTTTCTTCTCTTTTGGCATTAAGAATAGAAAATTTGAACTTTGCTCTGACTTCGGATTTGTTGCACGAAACGAGAAGGAGATATAGAGACAGGTAGTCTTTGCTCTCCTCGTCCAGACCCTTAGGATTCACTCTTAGGCACCTAAAATCAATTACCCAGTTAACATGTAAATTTCCCTCACGCGCCGATTTCCAAATCTTCTAAACACGTTGTTTGTTCGCTTTAATTTTTCACCTATTACTATATTTTATTGACACCTACGGCTATATTTTCATCAGGAGAGACATGCATCGGAGAGACATCTTTTAATAATTATCTATTTAATTATATTAAAAATACAAAAATTTTAAAACCTTCGTAATTTCGATATTTTCATCTATCAAAAAATATTACTAAGTATAGAACTAAGTTAAAAATAAACGTAATTGTCTCGGATCAAAAGATCATCTTGCATGTTAACGCGATGACGAGAGGTGTGGTATGCAATGCAAAGAATCTTAAAGAATTTTGTCGAGATAATTTTTCTTTCTTTAAAACGGGACTTTCATTTGGATCATTGTACGGGTGACAAACGGGTTTAATCATCCGGATATCTTACCATTTTAATTTATCGTTGGCTCCTGCTGAAAACGTGGACGACTTTAGCACTTCTCCCATTTCCTCCCGGCAAAAGCTGAAGTTATTTATCGTCCACATGTAGCTGAACTTAACCACCTTCACCTGTGCACACAAGACCTTCAAATGCGACACCACGTCAGAATGTGTCCCGTGGAAACTACCTTGATTTATCTACGCTAAGGACTACGCACAAATAATGCGTAATTTTTTTTTTTGTTTGCTTTTTTTTCGAGTTTAAATAGTAGATAGTTTGACCCATTGTGATTTGTTGTTGTTCTTTTTTTTTTTTTTTTGTATGTAAAAGGTCTCTCTAATATCGATAATATTAAATACGAAACTTATAATTATAATATTTGTAAATAATTATAATATTGTGTTATAATATATTACATTATAATATTTATAATATAATAATTATATTATAAATTACAATATTTATAATATTTATTATATTATTTATAATATAATAAAAAATTATGTTATATTATTCATAATATATAATATTTATTATTTTAATATTATAAATTATAATAATAAATATTATAATACTTATAATATAATAATATTATAAATTATAATAATAAAGATTATAATACTTGTAATATAATAATAAAAATTATAATATTTATAATATTATAAATTATAATAATAAATATTATAATACTTATAATATAATAATATTATAAATTATAATGATAAATATTGTAATACTTATAATATTATAAATTATAATAATAAAGATTATAATACTTATAACATAATAATATTATAATATAATATAATGGTATTATCTACATATAAGTAAAAATTTTCCAGATATAAGGCTGTATTTGGCCACTGTGTGGCCACGCAATTCTCAATCTGAGTCTGTGGTGCGACGAGATACATTTAAAAGTTAAATTCCTATCGTTTAGCATTTTACGACAGCAATGATGATCTGAAACTATCGTCAATTACCGTGTATGCTTCTCTGTATTCGCTGGTAATGACGTGTGCACGCGTGTGTCGAATAGTTCCCTCGTCCGCGGATATATTTGTTCGTTCTTCATCGTGTGGTTCCAAAGACGAAAGAAAAAAAAAGACAAAGAGGGAGAATGCTAGAGGAGGTTGGTTCTTTTTGAGAGGAAGGTTCCTACGACTAAATTGATCGTGACCTTGAAGTAACGAGCAGACGAATCGTGAGAAGTACTACAAGTACGGGAGCACGTGTTGAAGAGAGAGAGAGAGAGAGAGAGAGAGAGAGAGAGAGAGAGAGAGCGCCAGGGTCGAATTGAACTTACGTAATTACCTTGAAAAAAAAAGACGCACAAAAAGAGAAGAAAAGAAAAAAGATTTAACCTTTGCCGCGCTCGCTTCGATGCACGTTATCACTGACTGTTAAGTCACCGCTAATTTCAGTACGATCGGGAAAAATATTTGTCGAAATTTTCATTTACATCGGTCGACAATATTCAGATACCGTAGACCGAGCTTCGAGCCTCTCATCTTTTAATACTCGGACATTATTGTCAATTATATACACTCTGTCAAGTATTTATTTAGTAAAATAAATTTGGTAAAGCGACGTGATATTAAATATTAAATAAAACTCGAATATATACAATGAAATATAGTATAAAATTTTTTAATTAGAATAGAAAAACAACCTCCTAGATCTTAGAGGGTAAAATATAGTTACGGTCAAAATGTTATCATACTTTCTAATTTTTTGACGAATCTTATGTTATCGATGTCGTTAAATTTTCTAACTTCAATGTCAATATCGTCAGATGATGCAAATTATAATATTAACATCGGCACTTGTAATGTCGATCCTCGGCCAGTTTCATCGCGCGGAACGTTATTATATTCCATATTCCTTCTTCGAATATCGTTATATTCAGAATGAAAGCGACAGGGTCTAAACAACCTGTTAGTTACGAAATAAGCTGCTTAATGGAGAATTGCATTCCAGAAGGGTCAGATGTTTCGATTCATCCGCAGGAATTCAAGTAGGCGTTGATTATGATGAACAAGAAACGCGAGTATGGCGCGTAACCGGCGAGTGCAGCCGCTGTTGTAAAATATATATTCGATCGAAATTTCGCTGGATACAGAGCTAAACAGAGGGATTAACCCTTTCACTGCTAAAGGCGTATCTATACGCTCTCACACTTCTATCAATATATACGAATGCCGTAAATATACGTCCCTGTCGTTTTTTCTTACTGTAACGCTGTAACTGTTTTTACCAATTGCTTCAACGTGGAATTTATCGACCTATGTAACATAGCAACGGTCTACCGGCATTTGTTTCAATATTGTTCAGTCAATTGTTTTCACATTCTGCAGTTTAGTTCCACTGCTCTCGTACTGCTTCAGAATATATCACACACAAATTAATTATTAAATTGTTTCGACCATCTTTATTCGTTTATATTATCTTTGTTCTCATTGTGTCAAAAATTGTCAAAATAAATTTGCTCCTCGTTATCAATTTTGCGTTTTTTTTTTTTCACAAATTATTATTGAAGGAACGTGCAAACTAAGTAAATTAAAAATAGCTTAGAAAACCACTTGAAATAGATCAAATACTGGATATGTTTAATTTATTTGCAATTATGTATTCTTTCAACCTCTAAGAATAGTATCAAATCTCCAGATACTGTTTTGTTCAGTAGTCAGTCGCAACGCCTAACAGTAGAATATCGCGCCGTTTATATTAAGGGTTCGCTGCGAAAGTGCGCAAACGGTTAATTAAAAACGTTCGAGCATCGGGAAATGTTTATTAAAACAGAGGAATTTAACGTTAAAAATCGTTTTTCAATAAACAACCAAACGGAATAAACATCAAACGTACGTATTTAACAATCGCGATATACGTTTTTATCGGTCTGAGGCAGAGATTTCCAATCGGAGAGAATCGCGGTTTTATCGTTCATTATTATTTATTGCTGGCCGAGCGGCATGTGCATGCGCACGTGAAAGAAAAACTCACTCTCTGATTTCTCGTTACAATTATGATTTGAATACATTAATTACACACACGAAACTCTGTTGAGTTTCTGTTTTGGTGAAACGAATTCGGCAAAGTGAGGTGGTGACTGATAAAATAAAATTTTTCATTTAGAATGGAAGATCTCTAGATATCAGAGGGTAAAATGTAATATAGAAAATAATAAAATATAATGTAAAAATTTTTATTTAGAGTGGAAAACAATCTCTAAGTCTTAGAGGGTAAAATAGAATATAATAAAATATGATGTAAAAATCTTTATTTAGAATGGAAAACAATCTCTAAGTCTTAGAGGGTAAAATAGAATATAATAAAATATGATGTAAAAATCTTTATTTAGAATGGAAAACAATCTCTAAGTCTTAGAGGGTAAAATAGAATATAATAAAATATGATGTAAAAATCTTTATTTAGAATGGAAAACAATCTCTAAGTCTTAGAGGGTAAAATAGAATATAATAAAATATGATGTAAAAATCTTTATTTAGAATGGAAAACAATCCCTAGGTCTTAGAGGGTAAAATAGAAAATAATAGAATATAATGTGATATAGAATATAATAAAATATAATGTAAAACGCTTTATTTAGAATGGAAAACAATCTCTAGATCTTAGAGGGTAAAATAGAATATAATAAAATATAATGTAATATAGAATATAATAAAATATAATGTAATATAGAATATATTAAAATATAATGTAATATAGAATATAATAAAATATAATGTAAAAATCTTTATTTAGAATGGAAAACAATCTCTAGATCTTAGAGGATAAAATAGAATATAATAAAGTATAATGTAATATAGAATACATTAAAATATAATGTAATATAGAATATAATAAAATATAATGTAAAAATCTTTATTTAGAATGGAAAACAATCTCTAGATCT